>NW_027062788.1:0-112683 GCF_032884065.1 Artemia franciscana | reverse complement strand
AAAGAATTAAATTTATTTTAAGGCTTTAGAATAACAAAGAGGGATAGCATTTGAAACCAGGATATTTATGAAAAGAAATACGATTTCCGTAAGAATGGATTATCAGGAAACAAAAATTAGAAAATAAAACAGTGCAACTTGGGAAATTCCTATCTAATCTTTTTGGTTAAGTGAAAATCTGGTTCAATTAGAAATATAAAAAGGAGTTTTACCCACTGCTTGAAAGGGTAGAACTGTAGAAATGACCATTTTGCTTATTATGAATATACAAAAAGTATTTTTTTAGGTAAACACAAGGGTAATGGAAGGTCTACCCCCTTCAAATCTCGGTATATGTAGGATTTTTTTACTTCTAAACTTGCGTATAATTTGCATATTCTTTTCCATTTATTTGAGGTCGTGTCCCCTTCCCCTGAAGTTATCCCAACGCAGCCTCGAAGGTTGAATTGGACTCGAAGATCAAAGTACGGAGACTGAGTTGAAAGTTACATGAATTATGACTCCAATAAGGCGAAAACTGTTGAAAGCATGCCCCTTTCCTTCGGACTCGGAAAAAAGTCAAAAATGGTAAACGACTTTTGAAATGTGGTCTTGACTAGATTCATCCACTGACCCCTCTCCCTCAGAGTTTTGGTTTCTTATTAGATTCACTTCCCTAAATTCCTCTTTGTCTGCCTGAAGCGAAAGAAAGTCTTAGATGCTTCAGTTCTAGGTCGTTCTACGAGGGGCTCAGACAACTCCAAACTCAGTGTTGAAAAGTTTGAGTGTGCTGGAATACGATTAATATTATATTTTTGACCTTAAATATAACATTGCGCCCAAAACCAATGGATGCATCCAAGGTAATTTGGAAAATAACCCACAGTAATCTTTGCGCCCAAAACCAATGGGTGCATCCAAGGTAATTTGGAAAATAAGTCAGAGTAATTGTAAGAGGGTCTTGATGAAGTTTTAGTACTTATCAATCGAAGGAATCTGTGAAAATGGCAGATACACCCATCCGTTCAGGCCAACGTTTCAGCCAACGTTTTGCTTACATATGTAAGCAAAAATATGTTTTTTTATTGTTGTTTTTTTTTATGTGACTGATTTGTACAGAAGAATACAGATTTTGGATTACGTGCCTCTTCTTTCTTCTGTTCATTCTGTTTATCACAAAATGAATTGCTTTTATTTATTTGGTAAAACTAAACGATGATTTAAAGTATTCTAAGCATTATAGACCTATCAAGCACAAAACATGTGAGAACTTCGGCTTCTTATGAGCTTCTTTTTCGTTTGTTTTGTTTTTTTCCTCTTCATCATGTATTTTTGTCCCCTTCTTTTATTGCATGGATCAGTGAATAGTTACTGTCAGACTTCCGCGAAAACAAAACTAAAAAAACTATAAACCCATATGGATGGAGAACAATGGTAAAAATAAAATGAATAAACCCCATATGCAACACATTTAAAACTGGCTAATTAAACCGACAGAATGAACAGTTCGTTGACGCTAGTGTACACTCGTTCGTTGACGTGTTACATTCGTTGACGCTAGTATAAAACAAGTCATTTTATCAAATTGGAAATATATATATGAGGGAGCTGAAACTATTTGGTCATCAGCTAACTAAGGCCTTGATAGTTTGGTGACAAAAAAAAGGACTCATAACAGCAATATATAAATAAATTTTCTAAACCCAATCAGACTGAACTCACCTTTCTTTCTTTCTTTCTTTTATTAATTATTTAAGGCTTTAGCATTGAAACCTTAGTATTTTAGTATTAAAGCACTTGAGTTAAATATATCAAAAATAAAACGAGCAAAGCCAGCTAAAAAAGGATTTAAAAACTTGCTAAACTACCTTAAAAAATAATTTTATTTAAGTCACTGAAAACATAAAAATATAGGAAAACTCCCTTGTCCAAAGATAGCTCCTTTATTAAAAAATTAATATTCTTTTTATTCTTTTTAGGTTCTTTGTTCTGAGTGGAACTGGAAACGACCTCAGAATTACCCAAATGATGATAATTATGAATGCGTTGGCTTGGGACTACCTCACTCAGATGTTTCATCGAGGGACTACATTCAAGATAACTCTTTACTAATTAAATTTACTGTGTTTTTGGACCCTATATTCTCTTGAAACTTGTGCGATATAAAAATAAATATATTTAACTAGCTATTGCTTTTTATGGTGTTCTGCTTCGACTACTGTAACTAATTAAAAAACAAACAAAAAAAAGCTAAGAGCTCATATGGCACTTGTGATGAGGCCAGAAGAGCTAAGAGCAAGAGCTCATATGGTATGAGCTCTAACAAAATTTTAAGAATCAATAGATTGATTCAAAAGGAAAATCAGAGGCTTATGCCGGTCGGAATTTAAAATAAGAGCTCTGAGTCACGATTTCCTTCTAAATATCAAAATGCATTCATTCTTTGCACCCTCCCAAGAAGCTTCAGTTTCCCTTAAATCTTTCTTTACAACATCCTTCCACTTCACCCGGGGATGACCTTATTTCTTGTTTGGTCCTAGTTGGTTGGCCGACAAAGACTATATTTGGAAATCTGTCATCCTTTATCCGCAGAACTTGTCCGAGCCACCTCAATTTTTCTCTCATTATTGCCCTAGAATGTGAGATTGAACCATTTTTCTTGTACTGCTTACTGTTGAGATACGGTCAGTCAGTTGGGTACCCCAAACAATCCGTTTGCAATTTCTTTGAAAAACATTTAGCAAATTCTTCTCTGTATTTTGGAGCGCCCAGGTTTCACAGCTGTAATTGACCCATTTCGCTTCCAGTATTTTAATCTTGGTTCGCAATAAAATGGCTGGAATCTCCTAACATGGAAATCATCCATCTTATATTTGGATATGACTAAATGTTCCAACTCGTGCTGCTCTTCAACATGCAAATACTCTCTTGATTGTCTCTATTATTAAAAAGAAAAAACATTCCCATTGAAAATGTCTATTTTAATAGCCTTTCAAAGTTTTGCAGGTTTACTTATGTTTTTCGAGATAAATGCCATTGTTTTATCTTATAATACTTATTTAGTTTGCTTATTTCACTAAGTATTTTTAATAGAATGTTGAGAAAGTATACTTTGAAGAAATCTTAGTTTTTCCAACTCATTTAACGACCAGACTGAAAACAACTTTCAGCCTAACTATCTAACCTATTTTATCTTTCAATTTTATTATAGTACATTTAAAAAAACGAGCTTTATCACTTTAAAAGATCATTTATAGATATCCCAGGGAAAACTTGTTTTCTCAGAAAACAAAAGCTAAAAGCTTTTACAGATGTCTTTTATGAATTGTGTTGGAAAGCCAAAAAGCAGCAGGCCTTCGACTAGCACAATAATGAGAGGGTTTAATAGTTTTTTTCTCTTAATAAGAAGGAAAATTTGTGCTGCTATCCACTTTTTCCTTACCAGCCTTGTTTCATTTAAGCCTGCTAAAAACTATTAAACACATAATAAAAGCTAAACCGGTAAGTTAAGTTTATCTTTCAAGTTTTAAATATTATTGTTGTCATTCGAAATTATTTGTAGTTTGAAATCATTTGCACTTTGATGCTTCGAGAATAAGGGTGTCCGTAAAATTGGTCAAATTTTGGGAAAAGCTGAAGTAACAAGGTCAGTGAAAACAAGCTAATTTTTTGAAGTGGCTACGCAGAAATTTACACAATCTCCAATTTTACAATGCGGACACAACGCTGAAATTTAGGATAGTCACTTTAATTCAATGGGGAGCAAGAGATCAGAAGATGGCATTTGAAGAACAGTGACAATGAACTCAACGCTGAAATTTAGGATAGTCACTTTAATTCAATGGGGAGCAAGATATCCGAAGATGGCATTTGAAGAACAGTGACAATGAACTCAACGCTGAAATTTAGGATAGTCACTTTAATTCAATGGGGAGCAAGAGATCAGAAGATGGCATTTGAAGAACAGTGACAATGAACTCAACGCTGAAATTTAGGATAGTCACTTTAATTCAATGGGGAGCAAGAGATCAGAAGATGGCATTTGAAGAACAGTGACAATGAACTCAACGCTGAAATTTAGGATAGTCACTTTAATTCAATGGGGAGCAAGAGATCAGAAGATGGCATTTGAAGAACAGTGACAATGAACTCAACGATGAAATTTAGGATAGTCACTTTAATTCAATGGGGAGCAAGAGATCAGAAGATGGCATTTGAAGAACAGTGACAATGAACTCAACGCTGAAATTTAGGATAGTCACTTTAATTCAATGGGGAGCAAGAGATCAGATGATGGCATTTGAAGAACAGTGACAATGAACTCAACGCTGAAATTTAGGATAGTCACTTTAATTCAATGGGGAGCAAGAGATCAGAAGATGGCATTTGAAGAACAGTGACAATGAACTCAACGATGAAATTTAGGATAGTCACTTTAATTCAATGGGGAGCAAGAGATCAGAAGATGGCATTTGAAGAACAGTGACAATGAACTCAACGATGAAATTTAGGATAGTCACTTTAATTCAATGGGGAGCAAGAGATCAGAAGATGGCATTTGAAGAACAGTGACAATGAACTCAACGCTGAAATTTAGGATAGTCACTTTAATTCAATGGGGAGCAAGAGATCAGAAGATGGCATTTGAAGAACAGTGACAATGAAACCTGGTTGTTTCAGTTGGTTAGGTGGAACTTCCACAACCATATATCTTTAATAAAGAAATCAAGGAAGTCAGAAATTCAATTTTTAATGAAAAATATTTCCGTATGCGGTTGCGTAGTTTTTAATATTAGTGGGTGCCCAATTTCCAAAACGGAACCGCGAGTGAAAAATCTGCTAAATAAAGGTAAAAACGGTGGCCGGAGCTTATCTCCCCCCTCCCCTACGGAAAATATCTCCCCAAAATATACCCTCCTTGGAAAATATCTCGCCGTAAAATACCCTTCTCGGAAAATACCCCTCATGTAAAATATTCCATCCCTACTTAATATATACCCGGTAGCCAAAACCTCCCTAGAAGCCCCCCCAGAAAATGACCCATGACCCCCCGTGGAGTATATAGAAAAATAAAAACGATGAAGTCTAATGGAAAAAACAACAAAAAATTGAAAAAATAAAAAGACCACTGCTGCAACTTCCACTAAAACAACAAAAAATTGAAAATTGAAAAATTGAAACAGTGAGATGTTAGAAAAAAACAAAAAAAAATTGAAAAAATAAAAGACCACTGCTGCAACTTCCAGGAATTCACTTTTTCATGTAGCAGTATATTTTAAGCCGTCAGCTTAGTTTTATTAGTTTAAAATGCAATTATTTGAATTAGTTTTTCCTTTCTTTAAAATTAATTTCTTTGAAATGTATGGAAAACTCAACCGCAAATCATTTACTGATTTCCGAATTTGAAATATTGTTTCAGTAAACAAATAAATCGCTTCAAAATTGACGACTGACCTTTAAAAAGTTTTATTTAGGCATTAATTTTTTTAAATTTTTGAATGAAATGGAATTAAAGTGAACAAAAACACATAAGAAAGCGTCTTTTTAAAATTGTAAACTCAATTAGAAGCCAAAAAGGTGTTTATTCTAAGATACCGATTTTTCCCCATGTAAGTTTTTTTTTTTTTTTAGTTTTGCAAAATAAGTTTCTGTTCTGTACCAATATTTTTTCCAGTGGCCCCACAAATAAAATTCTGTGAGTTTGGGCTTTGAGGGGCGGTAGTCTCATTTTTATTTGTGGAAGTTTCTGTTTTTTTTTAATTTTAGCATGAGTGTTCAATTGAATTTCTGTTCTTTTTGGGTTTCATGTATTGTTTTTTTGCATTTCTGCTCGATTTAGCTTTGAATCATCGAATGACTTTGTGACTGCTCGTGCTTGGTTTTAATATCCCTCTTTATTTTTCTTTTTTTTTAAATCTGAAAAAAATTGTTTTTCAGCTAACAAATAAAAATTTAACATGTTGTATTCATTGTAGGTATGAAAATATTAAAAGGGTAAAAACTATTTACGTTTCCAAATAATTCCCAGATCATCCAATACGCTTGTCCCATGCCTAGGAATTGAAAAATATTTAGACGAAATGTTTATTAATGCTTCGTATATTCTATTTGAGTAATACAACAATTGCTGCAATATAGATTCAAATGCCATATCCCCGTGTGAATAAGTGCTTCTACTGTTCCTAAAATTTCCGGGACTCTCAGAATCTCCCTAAAATAAAATTAGGCTCTCTGAAGTTTCCCCAAAAACCAAAACTGTGAGCAAAAATTAATGCTTTGTTTTTTTATGTTAACAACTGAATATTAACTAAAATTGATTTCCTCAGTAGTTCCAGGGGACTAAATTTTCCAGAAAAACTTCAGATTATCCCCAATGGAACAGGTTGGGGGAGTTAGGGGTGACCCCAAAGCTATTTTTGAAAATGTTTTTTGGGATAATTTCATTGAAGGAATCGAACCCCCATCTCTCTGATTTTGAAACATACCATTTCTGTCTCTTCGTTTTAAAATTAAGTGGAAGTCTTTGCCCCTCCCATCTATATTCTCAGGAAGTATAACCCCCTCAGAAGCACGGGAGTGGATATCTGTAGAATAACATAATATAGAATATTATAATATTACTAGCTGTTGGGGTGGCGCCACCCCAAAACCTAGTTGGTGGGGGCGCTTCGCGCCCCCCCCAAGCCCCCCCGCGCGCGTAAGTCGTTACGCGCCATATTAGTTACGCGCCATTGTAGTTGTGTCCTTATGTCCCACCTGTGAATATAGATATATATATATATATATATATATATATATATATATATATATATATATATATATATATGTTTTTAACTACGTAAAACTTGCGAATATACAACATTCTTTGCTGTCCCATTGTCTGTGCATATAAATAGATTGTCAGGTTTACCGACTCTTGAACATGCAACATATAATGGTCCATGGGAAAACAATCCGTATTCAGATCTATACCTCATGATTCTAATGATTGCCCTTGAGCTTTGTTGATGGTGATTGCTAATCGACCATTCCCTGAGTCGCCATCGTCATTTATATATCCCCCTGTGCACCCCGGCGTCCCCTTTGTAGTTATGTCCCTGTGTCCCGGTCGTCATTTATATTCCCTGTGTCCCGGTCGTCATTTGTGTCCCGGTGTTCCAGTCTGTGATTTCTCTTTGAGTGTCCCGGGCGTCATTTATATTCCTTGTGTCCCGGTGTCCCGGTCGTCATTTATATCCCCCTGTGCCCCCCGGCGTCCCCATTGTAGTTGTGTCCCTGTGTCCCGGTCGTCATTTATATTCCCTGTGTCCCGGTCGTCATTTGTATCCCGGTGTCCCGGTCTGTATATACATTCGTTTTTTAGTTTTGTTTTTCTCCTTTATTTTTTTCCTTTTTTCTTTTTTTTCTTTTTTAAGTTTATTTAGATTTTTAGATTTTTTAGTTTTTTTATTAGTTTTTAGTTTTTTTGTAGTTTTTACCATTTTTTTAGTTTTTTTAGTTTTTTTTTTTACTTATGTCCTGGTCGTCATTTATACTCCCTGTGTCCCGGTCGTCATTTGTGTCTCGGTGCTTTGTTGATTGCTAATTTATATTATATTTATATTTATATTTTTTATATTTATTAATATTTTTTTAGTTTTCTTTTTCTCTTATTTTTCAGTTTTTTCCTTTTTTTTAGTTTTTCTTTTTTAGTTTTTAGTTTTTTTTTGTTTTTTACCTTTTTTTAGTTTTTTTAGTTTTTTTTAGTTTTTTAGCTTTTTTAGTTTTTTTATTAGTTTTTAGTTTTTTTTTAGTTTTTGCCTTTTTTTAGTTTTTTCAGTTTTTTTTAGTTTTTAGTTTTTTACCTTTTTTTAGTTTTTTTTTAGTTTTTTAGCTTTTTTAGTTTTTTTTCTTTTTAGTTTTTTTTGTAGTTTTTACCTTTTTTAGTTTTTTTTCTTCTTTTTTATTAGTGTGAAATAATTCAGACGTCATATGCGGACAAACACGACGTCACTCGAGAGACAGACAGACAGACATAACCCACAAACAACTTATTTTTATATATATTTATTCATATTTTTTTAGTTTTCTTTTTCTCTTTTATTTTTCAGTTTTTTCCTTTTTTTTAGTTTTTTTCTTTTTTAGTTTTTAGTTTTTTTTAGTTTTTTACCTTTTTTTAGTTTTTTTTAGTTTTTTTAGTTTTTTAGCTTTTTTAGTTTTTTTTATTAGTTTTTATTTTTTTTGTAGTTTTTGCCTTTTTTTATTTTTTTCAGTTTTTTTTTTAGTTATTAGATTTTTACCTTTTTTTTAGTTTTTTTTAGTTTTTTAGCTTTTTTAGTTTTTTTTTCTTTTTAGTTTTTTTTTGTAGTTTTTACCTTTTTTAGTTTTTTTCTTCTTTTGTATTAGTGTGAAATAATTCAGACGTCATATGCGAACAAACATGACGTCACCTGATCCACAGATCCACACACAGACAACTTATTTTTATATATATAGATATATACTATACTAGCTGTTGGGGTGGCGCTTCGCGCCACCCCAACAACTAGTTGGTGGGGGCGCTTCGCGCCCCCCCCCCAAGCCCCCCCGCGCGCGTAAGTCGTTACGCGCCATATTAGTTACGCGCCATTGTAGTTGTGTCCCTATGTCCCACCTGTGAATATAGATAGATATATTATATATATATGTTTTTAACTACGTAAAACTTGCGAATATACAACATTCTTTGCTGTCCCATTGTCTGTGCATATAAATAGATTGTCAGGTTTACCGACTCTTGAACATGCAACATATAATGGTCCATGGGAAAACAATCCGTATTCAGATCTATACCTCATGATTCTAATGATTACCCTTGAGCTTTGTTGATGGTGATTGCTAATCGAACATTCCCTGTCCCGGTGTCCCGGTCGTCATTTATATCCCCCTGTGCCCCCCGGCGTCCCCGTTGTAGTTGTGTCCCTGTGTCCCGGTCGTCATTTATATTTTTTACTTATGTCCTGGTCATTATGGCTTATGTATGGTCATTTATATTCCCTGTGTCCCGGTCGTCATTTGTATCCCGGTGTCCCGGTCTGTATATACATTCGTTTTTTAGTTTTGTTTTTCTCCTTTATTTTTTTCCTTTTTTATTTTTTTTCTTTTTTAGTTTATTTAGATTTTTAGATTTTTTAGTTTTTTTAGTTTTTTTATTAGTTTTTAGTTTTTTTTTTCTTTTTAGTTTTTTTTGTAGTTTTTACCTTCTTTTTAGTTTTTTTATTTTTTTTTTTACTTATGTCCTGGTCGTCATTTATACTCCCTGTGTCCCGGTGCTTTGTTGATTGCTAATCGAACATTCCTTTTGTCCCGGTCGCTTTCTCTTTGAGTGTCGTCATACCCGGTTGGTGGGGGCGATTCGCGCCCCCCCAAGCCCCCCCGCGCGCGTAAGTCGTTACGCGCCATATTAGTTACGCGCCATTGTAGTTGTGTCCCTATGTCCCACCTGTGAATATAGATAGATATATTATATATATGTTTTTAACTACGTAAAACTTGCGAAAATACAACATTCTTTGCTGTCCCATTGTCTGTGCATATAAATAGATTGTCAGGTTTACCGACTCTTGAACATGCAACATATAATGGTCCATGGGAAAACAATCCGTATTCAGATCTATACCTCATGATTCTAATGATTGCCCTTGAGCTTTGTTGATGGTGATTGCTAATCGACCATTCCCTGTCCCGGTGTCCCGGTCGTCATTTATATCCCCCTGTGCCCCCCGGCGTCCCCGTTGTAGTTGTGTCCCTGTGTCCCGGTCGTCATTTATATTTTTTACTTATGTCCTGATCATTATGGCTTATGTATGGTCATTTATATTCCCTGTGTCCCGGTCGTCATTTGTATCCCGGTGTCCCGGTCTGTATATACATTCGTTTTTTAGTTTTGTTTTTCTCCTTTATTTTTTTCCTTTTTTCTTTTTTTTTCTTTTTTAGTTTATTTAGATTTTTAGATTTTTTAGTTTTTTATTAGTTTTTAGGTTTTTTTTTCTTTTTAGTTTTTTTGTAGTTTTTACCTTCTTTTAGTTTTTTTAGTTTTTTTTTTTTTACTTATGTCCTGGTCGTCATTTATACTCCGTGTCCCGGTGCTTTGTTGATTGCTAATCGAACATTCCTTTTGTCCCGGTCGCTTTCTCTTTGAGTGTCGTCATTTATTTTTTTCTTTTTTAGTTCTTACCTTTTTTAGTTTTTTTTTAGTTTTTTAGATGAAAATTTTTTTTAGTTTTTTTCTTTTTAGTTTTTTATTGGTTTTTACCTTTTTTTTTTTAGCTTTTTTAGTTTTTTTTTCGTTTTTTCTTTTTACTTTTTTTTTAGTTTTTATCTTTTTTATTTTTATTTTTATTTTTATTCTTAATTTTATTAGTTTTCTTTTTCTCTTCTATTTTTCAGTTTTTTCCTTTTTTTTAGTTTTTTTTTTAGTTTTTAGTTTTTTTTAGTTTTTTACCTTTTTTTAGTTTTTTTTAGTTTTTTTAGTTTTTTAGCCTTTTTATTTTTTTTTATTAGTTTTTAGTTTTTTTGTAGTTTTTGCCTTTTTTTAGTTTTTCAGTTTTTTTTTTAGTTTTTAGTTTTTTACCTTTTTTAGCCTAAAATTTTATTAGTTTTCTTTTTCTCTTCTATTTTTCAGTTTTTTCCTTTTTTTTAGTTTTTTTTTTAGTTTTTAGTTTTTTTTAGTTTTTTTAGTTTTTTAGCCTTTTTATTTTTTTTTATTAGTTTTTAGTTTTTTTGTAGTTTTTGCCTTTTTTTAGTTTTTTCCATGACGTCACCTGATCCATCCACAGATCCACACACAGACAACTTATTTTTATATATATAGATACTACTTACTACTTATACTACTTATATACTTATATACTACTATATACTACTTATATATACTTATATACTATATATATATATATATATATATATATATATATATATATATATATATATATATATATATATATATATATATATAATCTTTTTATAATCGATTTTATAATCTAAAATCTTTGAGTTAGAGTGACTGTCAAGTGAGGCCTAGAAAGTAAACGCTCCACGAGCCATAGATGTACGATCTCTTCACTTGGTATATCCCATAGAACAGAAACCAATCTGAATAGCATTGCTTTAAAAGGTCAATTTTCTTGGCTCAGTTTAGAAACAAACTTTGAGATATGTGCTGAAGCTAAAACTGTCCCATGAACTGTTAAGTCACAAAATGCAGTTTCTTAGACTTCTTCTTTTATTTCAGATAAATACTAGAATGAATTATTTTTCGTTTTGTGGTTGTTTTGATTCTAACAAATCAATATCAAATGTTTCTATTAACGATAGTTAAAAGGAGGTTTTAAGAAAATTCTTGAGCTGTATGTTGTGGATAAATAAATAAGTAACATGCAAACTAGCTTTATTTAATGACTTGAAAAATACATAGATGTTTTTGCCCTTCTAGCAGACTTTTAAACTTTTTTTCTGGATTAGAAAACATTGATTGAAATGATGTAATCAAACTAAAAACTGCTAACAAGAAACGTTTTCTTCGTATCTTAGAATTCGGTTAGACTCTGCTGTTAAACTTAGTTTAAGATATAAAGATTTAAAATAAAATGTTTTAAAAACTTTGCACCAGTGCTTAAAAAACCCTGTAGTGAACGCCGCGGAAAACAATATGCTCCTCTAAAAGCAATGTTTAAAAAAGAGGCATAAGCGCACGAGGGTATTGTGGCCCAGACCCCACCAAAATCCTAAATTTGTTGCGAATATCTGGACATTTTTATTAACGATTGAATATGTTTATCACAACCCTCTGCCCAGCCCAACAAAAAAGACCAACGAATGTAGGCTACACCTTAAAGGGTGCGTTTTGCATAACATAAACAAGCTCCCTAATTACAACATTTCATGCTCTGATGCGGTGTTCTATTTCGGTAAAATGTCAAACTAAAAATAGATTGAACTTAATTGTCAATGTATCACAGATTTTCCGGTAGCTGTCAATTCCGTAGTATACTCGTTTAATGCTTAGTTTAAAGTTTAGCTTGTCAATCAGTGAATCTTATGTTGTAATAAAACTCTAGAAACTGAATCATCAAAAGTCAATTGGAAGAAAGAGAATGATAAATGGTGCAGGTTTTTTATTCATTTGTAAAAAAAAAAAAAAAAAAACACACACACAAAAAGTAGAATGTGTGGATGAGAGTTATGTGGTATTTAAAGCCTAATTGTCCTAATTGATGTAATAAAAGTGACAAAGATTGTACACCTTGGAAGACTTATGCACAAATGGCAGAGAGCCGATTCACACATTTCTTAATTCGTGTATATGAGATTTTTTAAAAAGACAACCCCTTCTTCTCTTTTATTGAAAGAAATTAAATTAAGAGAAATACAATTTTTTTTCAACTGGTAGCAAGGAGCAACATTAAAACTTAAAACAAACAGAAACTATTCATTATATAAGGTGGGCTGCCCCCCCCCACATTCCCTCGCTCTTTGCACAAAGTTTTAACTTTTTTCATAATTCTTTGAGTAAGACTGTTCAAACACACAACTGTAAGAACGTTGGGCCTGAATCAGAAATTTTGAAGAACTTTAATACTTTATCGTAAAGACTTTGGAATTTAGTTAAGAACTTATATATAACGCATGAAAACAAAAAAAAGGAAGTAATAAATGAAAAGAGAAAAATCAAATAGGTGAAAAACGAGGATTTTATCAGCCAGTAGCAAAATATGAAAAACAAGTAAATATTTCGACAAGGACCTCCGCCAAGTCGTCCTCAGTGCTCAAAAAATAAGAAAGAGGAAAAACAAGAAACAAAGAAGAACAAAATCTAACCTTCTTAAGTGAACTGTACGAGAGGAAAAAAGACACCGAACCAAACAACAAAAACCGACTTGAAATCAATGAAAGAGAAGTTACCAATTAGATTGAATAAGTATCCTTTGCTTTGCAACAGATTTCGCCTGTCTACAATTTCGGTTTTCATTAGATATGCGGACAGGTTGTCTTAAATTAGACTGGGTGAAAATTAATATTAAATTACTCCGTATATGAAAGGGGCTTTTCCTCCTCAACGCCCCGCTCTTTACGCTATAGTTTTTTACTGTTTTGAAAAGTAGAGTTAAGAGAAAGAGTCAAACTTTAGCGTATAGAGCGGGGCGTTGAGGAGGAAAAGCCCCTTTCATATACGGAGTCATTTCTGTTCGTTTTAAGTTTTAATGTCGCTCCTCACTTTCATTTCAAAAATTATTTTTTTTTATTTAATCCACTGAAAGGGCTAACCCAGAAAGCACCATAACACTGATGATGGTTGTTTTTCAGCTCTTTAGTATGGATAATTTAAAAAAATATATAACATAAGTATGAGTTTCTTATTATTAAAATCATATGAAACAATCCCTTCAGAGGATGGGTGCCTGTTTGAGCTTTGCTGGGTTGAACTTTTAAGGATTACACATATAGCTCCACACAATTGTATCAGAGACTAAACACAAAGAATTTTCGAAATAACATCCCCGTTTGGAAGCAAATTTTATAAAACTGCTAAAAAAAATAATATAGGTTTTAAGCATATAAATACGCTGGTTTTAGTCTTTCCTCAACTTAAATCATACCTAAATTAATTTTTGCATAAATGATCATGATCCTTACGTAACTATGAACAAGATAAAAATTGACATTTTTTTGTAGTTTATTGGTAGTGGAACAGTGCATAAAATTCCATTTAACCTATTGAACATGATGCTAAAAAAAGAAATAGTTTTTTTAACCTTGCTAGTACTTTGTTCTCTTTTAATGTTTATTTTCCAGTCTACTATTGGCGCCAATAAAAGCAAGTGAAATGGCTGTCATTTTGGTTTTAAGTTTAAACATTTGCTTTTATCTCACCTGTCAGGTCAATTATTTATCTACTACTCAAACAAAAAACTGATTTAGTTTCTGAGCGAAAAAGTTTGTTTTGAGCCAAGTTATATTATAATTATGACAACATCTAAAAAGTTAAACTTGTTAATATAAGATGGGCCAAGGTTGGAAATTCACTTTCAAAATGGATTTCAAGTGTTTGGTAAAATCGGACCACAGATATTTTTTTTTTGAAAATTCAAATTCAAAATTTACAAGAAAAGCTTGAATTAATTTAAAACCAGGAGTGGAGCTATTGTAAAGTAACCAAACATCAACTGCATGGACACATTTAATATAGTTATAAACACATAGGACTCTACAAAATAAGAAAATTCTAGGGTGCCGACCTCAGTATGAATCAAAGCTATAAAGTGCCAAAAACAAATAAAAACTTGTTTCGGAACTTTTCGAGTCTAAGAAGGAAAAATGACATTTGAAAATATTCTAATTAGCAAAAGCATTCAAGTATAATTTTTTTATTCTTTTTTTAAAGGACTGGTTTAGACAGTATTCGGTTAAAAAACAGCTTTTTAAAAAAATATGAACTAAATATATAAACTAAATTTTATAGATTTCTAATAATAAAAAAAAAAAGCAAGAAAAATAATTTCAATAAAATCTCGAATTTCGACGGATGTTTTTAAACCACCATACAATATAGGAACATTTTTTTTTTTATGTTTAGTAACTAGGTGGCACAATAGGAATATGAAATTAAGTTCCAAATCTCGATGACCGACTGAAACTACTAACCGGTGCAAATATTTAGTAGCTAACAGTCATGCCTGTCTGATTACAGGCATGCGCTTTGTCAGAATCTGAAAAAATTTGCCCCCCCCCCTCTCATCGCAAATTATGAAGTTGCTTACCCTCAAAAACATTTCCCTGAAAACTTCAATTCCATCCCCTAGCCGTATGACTTAAAAGGTAAGTCTTACTAAGACACAAATTAGGATATGTTCATTTATAAAAAAGCACACCCACCCCGCTCCTTGCCTTTAGTCTTACCTTTTGCATCCGCATTTTAGTCCGATATCAAAATTTCTCCAGACTCATACCATTTTTTATGAAAGAAACATTGAATTTGGGCTCGAATCCACAACCCTGTGATTAAGAATCTTATCGATCAAACGCTGTACAAAAAAGGTAGAGAAACTTGTCTTGTGGGTTTTACACTTTTTCCGTATTTATATATAAAATAAGCAGATTTTTTCTGGAGTTCAGGAACATAGCCAATTATTAATTGTGCTTTGTGCACGGTTCATCAAGCAAAGGGGGAGTTTCACGCCTTGTAATACATCCCATATCACGCTGAATAACATCCATTCATAAAATACTTTCCTTTATTTGTTTTCAAACAGTTCGTGGTAACGAACTGTAGTAAGGAGCGACCCGGCTAAATAGTAACCAAAACTCTAAAAAATTGAATTTTGATATCAATAGCTACATCAAAAGAATCGCATTTTAATGCTGATTTTAAATATATAAGTTTCATCAAGATTAGTATTACCTATCAAAAGTTACGAGCCTGAGAAAATTTGCCTTATTTAGGAAAATAGGGGGAAACACCCCCTAAAAGTCGTAGGATCTTAACGAAAATGACACCATCAGATTCAGGGTATCAGAGAACCATACTGTAGAAGTTTCAAGTTCCTATCTACAAAAATGTGGAATTTTGTATTTTTTGCCAGAAGACAAATCACGGGTGCGTGTTTATTTGTTTTTTTTTTTTTTTTTTTTTTTTTTTTTTTTTTTTTTTCCCAGGGGTCATCGTATCGACCAAGTGGTCCTATAATGTCGCAAGAGGGCTCATTCTAACGGAAATGAAAAGTTCTAGTTCCCTTTTTAAGTGACCAAAAAAATTGGAGGGCATCAAGGCCCCCTCCCACGCTCATTTTTTTCCCAAAGTCAACGGATCAAAATTTTGAGATAGCCATTTTGTTCAGCATAGTCGATAACCATAATAACTATGTCTTTGGGGATGACTTACTCCCCCACAATCCCTGGGGGAGATGCTGCAAGTTACAAACTTTGACCATTGTTTGCATATAGTAATGATTATTTTGAAGTGTACAGACGTTTTCAGGGGGATTTTATTTTGTTTGGGGGTGGGGCTGAGGAGAGGGGGATATGTTGGAGGATCTTTCCTTGGAGGAATCTGTCATAGGGAAAGAAAAATTCAATGACAAGGGCGCAGGATTCTCTAGCATTACTATAAGAAAACAATGAAAAATAAACATGAAAACGTTTTTTCAAATGAAAGGAAGAAGTAGCATTGAAACTTAAAACGAACAGAGATTATTACGCATATGAGGGGTTCTAAAAATACTTTAGCATAAAGAGCGAGGTATTTAGGAGGAGATAAATACCTTGCTCTTTATGCTAAAGTATTTTTAGTAATTTCAACTATTTATTCTAGGCCTTTCTGATTCAGGGGTCATTCTTAAAGAGTTGGGACAAAACTTACGATTTAGTGTAAAGAACGAGGTATTAACGAGGGTACAAACCCCCTCATATATATAATAAAAATTAAAGAATATAAAAGTTTGTTACGTAAGTTAATTCTTATGTTACGTATATTTTTTACTAATAAAAATGTTCGTTAAAAATTAAAAGTTCTAGTTGCCTTTTTAAGTAACCGAAAAATTGGAGGGCAACTAGGCCTCCTTCTCCACCCCTTATTTCTCAAAATCGTCTGATCAAAACTAAGAGAAAGCCATTTAGCCAAAAAAAGAATTAATATACAAATTTCATTTTAATAGTTTATGTGCGGAGAGCCAAAACCAAACATGCATTAATTCAAAAACGTTCAGAAATTAAATAAAAAAAACTAATTTTTTTAGCTGAAAGTAAGGAGCGACATTAAAACTTAAAACGAACAGAAATTACTCCGTATATGAAATGAGTTGTCCCTCCGCAATCCCTCGCTCTTTACGCTAAAGTTTGGCTCTGCCACAATTCTACTTTTTAAAACAATTTAAAGCTCTAGCGTAAAGAGCGAGGGATTGCGGAGGGACAACTCATTTCATATACGGAGTAATTTCTGTTCGTTTTAAGTTTTAATGTCGCTCCTTACTTTCAGCTAAAAAAATTAGTTTTTTTTATTTAATTTCCAGCAGGAGCAGGCCGTTTTTCACCTCGCCTGGCACTTGAGATTTAAATGTAACGCGGGAGCATTACTGTAATAAATCCCCCAAAAAACCTGTAATAAGTAAATAATATACTGTCTATATGTTATTTTTTCATAGTTTAGCTGGGTATATGCAGACCTATCCAGATCTTGCACTAGTTGTTTAAATTAAACCAGATATTTCAATAGGTCTCATATCCACTACCTTTATAAGTTTAAAGGCAAAACAAAATATTTTTAAACGAAGTTTTGCTTGCAGCTGTTTAGATAGTTAGAATTTAGAGGATATTCTCTAAGAGAGAACTAAAACAGAATGTTTTGTTTTAAAACGTCTATCTAGAAAACCCAGCCATATTTTCTACGCAAAAGCTGAAAATGCAGACTCGGGCTGATCAAGTAGCAGCAATTCTTGAAAATGAAAGGGGGCAATAAATTTTTCAATTTTTTTTTTCAAATGAAGACACAAAAATGGTACTATAACAGAGACAATCTCCCCCATAATTGGTCCCACTTAGCTCCTCTAGTAATTCACAGCAATAAAGCTAAAGATTCAAGGATAGATAGTTTATTACGAAGAAAATATTCTTTAATTTCCTGAGATTACAATTAGTTTACATCGATACAAAAATATATTTTTGCGATAATATGAGATCCAACTTAAATAAAAAACAGCTAGGTACTCAAATAAAGACTGCACTCTCAGAAGCTTTCAGCAAATTTTTGAAGAAAATATTTATTTTTTTTCGGAAACTTAAGTTTTCACACCATAAATTCGTTTTCTGAAAAGAGCTTCCTTCTATTTTGTAGAACTCTCTCTAAAACCGTGTTGAAACTAACAACTTTCTATCAAGGTAGAATCAAATTTTCCTTTTTGAAATGAGTAAGATGTTCCCTCCTTTGTGAATAAAAAAAAACATAACTAATGGAAACTTTAGTAGGGAAATATATAGATAGAATAATCTTTTTTATTGATTGGATGACTTTCCTTATACGAAATGTAGTTGCAAATTATTCAGAGAAAAGGGTTTGATAATCAAAAATTTGGTAGTAATGAACTTTAAGTAAGGAACGACTGGGATAAATAAAAACCGAAACTCTAAGAAACAGTCTTGATAACAATAGATACATCAAAAGAATCAAAATTTAATACTGATTCAAAATATATACCATTCATTAAGTTTAATATTACTCATCAAAAGCTACCAGCCTGAAAAAATTGCTCAATTTTTGAAATAAGGGAGAAAATTTTTGATTAATCAGAGCAACCACAGAAACAATTGATAAGCCTATGAATTATTCAAATTATACTTTGGTAATTCATCTTATAAAAATGCCAGAAATTTACATAGGAACGGATCAAAGAATTTATTTCATGGAATTGCTCTTCTGGGAAGTGATACCAATGGTATGGCTAGATGTATTTTTAAGTATAACAAAAATTATCCTGACAATTAATAATTATAACCAATTTTTGATAATAATAAATGATGATAAAAAAATTTGATAATTAATGATAATTTTGCCTTTTCGACTACATTTGTATTTTCATCAAAAGAATGAATGACTTTCATATATCGCTCCCTAGCAGATCAACTGAAAGCTTCTGAATCAGGATAAAATCATTAGTAGCAAACAAAACCATTTAAAATCACAGGACTCTCCAAATTGTTCAGACTCTCGTTCAAATTAAGGCCTACATTGTGAATGACAGGCACATTAGTGCCTACAAAAGTTTACCAAATGCTCACCACATATTAATAAGCTTCATTACCAGTTTTTGGGCAGAAAATTTGGAAAGGTAATTAGATTGACCCATGAAAGTCCAACGTGTTAAAAAAAAAAAATGGTTTGGGTCTCCCCATATCCGAGTTTAAAATAGAAGAATAAGGCACAAAAAAAGTTGTTTCGATTTTTTTTTATTTTACTTTTTATTGCGTTTAATTAATTTTAAAATTGATTTATCTTCCATGGTGTTTAAAACCTTACAAAACTCAGAGGATCATTGTCCCTGAATCAGTAGATCTTATAAAAAGCAGAAGAAAACGCTAATATCAATAAAACTTTGGCCACCCTATTGTAAAAATATGAAAAAAAACCTTGGCCACCCTATTGTAACAATATGAAAAAAACCTTGGCCACCCAATTGTAAAAATGTGAAAAAACCTTGGCCATCCTATTATAAAAACTGAGAAGACCAGAATTGGTTGATAGACATCGTTACTAGAAAAAAACAATCGTTACTAGCAAAAAAGCCAAGGTGCAAAGCCAAATATATATTTTAAGAGTCCAAAAACCCTTTCAAAAGCTTTTGTTAGCCAGATTAGATTATACTAGGGGCTGTGTCTGACCTCACGACAACACTTTGGAGAGCCTGGCCTATAATGATATTCCATACAAAAATAAAATCACTTATTTAAAAAGAAACACATACATAACCAATTGAATAGTAGCCTTTTGCTTTGGAGTTTGATTCACTTCGTGTTTATCCTAAGAATAACTATAGAGAAACAGAGAATTTACTTGTAAAAATGTTGTGACTCAACAACTATTTATTCTTTTTGATTGGCTTAAAATACAAAATACAAAAGAACCAATCAAGCTTTGTGTTCTTTTTACTGGCTAAAATTTGCATAACAACAACGGCATATACGCTTAAAAACAACTCCTGACATATGCTTAAAAAACGATTCAATTCGCTTACGAAAATACGTCACAAAAATAAACCAGTGGAATTAAACCATACTTTTTAGCACGACAGAATAGGGTAATAATCTTTCTATTCCTCTTTGGCTTGACAAATTCGTAAGTCTTACCAAAAATATATCATTTGACACTAAGCATATCATTTTGAACTAAATCTTATTCGGATTACGAATATAAGTACACATTAAAATATAAAAGTAAAATAAGAGATAAAGGTCATGGGAAACTAAGACCAGGCATGTGTTTCACCTATTACAGTAACTGCTCAATTTATTAATTTGCCGCTGTTAATAAGCAGAAGCTTTCAAAGTAAACTAATTTATTTGATATTATTCTAAGCTTATTTTTATCAATGGTTTACCTAAATTTCTAATAATCCAAACGATTCGATTCGTCTTTCTAAATTTCTTGTTCTTTAGCTCTTTCTAAATTTCGTTTTTCTAAATTTTTTGTTCTTTAGCTAAGCTGTATTTCCCACGTACACATGAGCATATACATAGTGTACAGTGTAAGCGAGGCATAATATCTTTAAAATCAGATATTTAGCTTACAGGAGGGGATGTACTTCGGTCCTTAAAAAGGCCTAGGATCTACTTTGAAACTTAAAATGGAAATACTATTGCAATTTCAAATGGTTGGAATATACGAGATAAATAAGTTGGTTTATTCTAAGTTTTGTCTCTATGAAACCTCCCAATCAAAACCATAGCCTATACCAGCAAAGGTAATCAGACTTACCAAAAGTAATCATCAAAGCCCACAATCTGGCTAAATGCGATGAATGAAGAAAATCAGAGACAGTTTAATCGTAGTAAACCAAATATACCCAATTGATCAAGTCTCTTATCTTTGAGGCCACTAAATCACCCTTAGAAACCAGGGGATTCCAATGACATTCCCCATAAAAATTGAATTGAAAAATGTTGAAATTTGAAAAGAATATGAAGTGAATTTATCTGAAGCTTTTAACCAGAAAAACATCCCTGACAAAATTTCGAAAATGCCCTTACAATTTACCTTGTTTCAGTGTTCATAATTATATACTTTGTATCTTAGATTATAATATAACCTGTACAAAGTCATAAATACCGAAGTATTGAAATTTTTGATAATAGCAAAACTGCTTTAAGGAGCTTTATAAGGAAAAGTCTTATTTTGTTCGTGTAAATTTCAAATGAGTAGCTTTATTATAAGTTTGTCATTTGACATTTCCATGTTGCCCCTCGTTGTTCCTCGAAGGGTGATTGGTATCCTCTAAAGGTGAAGGGTTTGGTATATATTTTGAGTTGATAAAACTAATGCGCTAAACAATCTTTCGCCTTGTCCTTTTGTCAATCTTTCGATCTTAATAATTATCACTTTTGATTACTACATTCTTTTCTTTTCAATAATTCTTACATAATAATACTTTTTATTAAAACATTCTCTAAGAAAACTAATGTCAAAATTAATTTGGCCTTACATGCGAATTCCAAAGACATAGCAATTTATTGGGGTTGTCATCTCGTGTTTGGAGTCAATACCCAATGTCTCCTGAAGAGGAATGTGTGCCCCAAACAGATCATCTTTCGCCTTTCTCCCAAAATCATCGTAGAGGTAGTAGTCTCGCTCGGATCAGATATTGCATTACTCGCGTATTGACTTTTCATCATTTACGGTAGGCGAGTAATAGAATACGTAACTCCCTCTGTATTGAAGATAAGTTAAAGCAATAAAAGAAATATATCTTAGTCAACTATTGTTTATATGGTCTTACATAATATTTTTGTGCGGGAAAGAGGTAGTTTCTGGATGTCTTTTCATCCCTTTAACAAAAATTCTCCCTTGTCTCAAGATAGAGTGCACGGTGGAAGCTTATTTATGTTTACACCCCCCCCCCCCCCTACTGCAGTAAAATATTTTAACCTTCTACCAAGCTACTTTTTGTGCCATGATGGACATTGTTAAATTAGGCTCCTTAACTTCTAGTCCAAAACATGCGTCCTAATATCGTAAACATTGCCTTTTTATAAAAATCATAACAGATTTTATAAAAATCAAAACAGAGTTTTGATTTTTATAAGTGATTTCTTATTACTATTTATTTACTTATTACTTATTACTATATTACTATATTACTTATATTACTATATTACTATATTACTTATTTACTTATTACTATTTTAAAATATAATCTCGACGCTTCTGACGTTTGTCGTAACAACATCTATGGGCAACTGCCGAATTTTCCAAGATTTATGAATAAAATTACAACAGTCAAATCAAGATTTTGGTAAAATTCTAGTTTATAGACTTTTGGCTGTCTTGGAAAGGGGTTAGGTTAGAAAAATGAAACTTTCAGGGAGGGGTCGACAGGCTAAAGTATATCCCAGGAAGGCATCTGAAGTACCCATCTCTACTCCTTCTCCCTCTAGAGGGACCTGAAATTTGCCTACATGACAGGTCTATACCTACTGAAATTCTGACAAAACAACATTTTACCTTAATTTTCAGTTATCAGTTGCTTTTTCTCTGCCTTTAGTTCTCAAAATGCAATTCCTGTTATTTGAGTAGAATTCTGAGCCATATCAATGTTTTTTTTTCTTCAGAATTTAGGAAATGTTTTTGCATATCTTTAAAACCTTATAAATTGGGATTGAGCAAAGTTGTGAAGCTGAAAAAAGTTTATTGTACTTCATTCAAGCAGAAGATCTATTTTGCAAGGTTTCACTTTTATAACACACATATTTTTAAAGGTCATCAAAGGTCAGGACCCTCTAAAGGGGGGAAGGACTGGAGGTAGGTACTTCAAAATACCTTCCCAGGATATACTTTAGCCTGTAGACCCATCCCTAAAAGTTTTATTTTTCCTATCCTAACCCCTTTCTGAGATTGCAAGAAGTCAATCAACTAGAATGCTATCCAAGATTTTTACTATATAAGCTGAGGATTGAAATAGCAAAGAATTAGTTCGAAAAATTTGTTATCAACAATAATTGGTTCACAACTATTACCTACTTATACTATATCTTACATCTTTCTCCCGATTCACCTTATAAATTAAAAAATAATTCTGTTACAAGCTTTTCTAATCTCAAAAATATGCCTTAAACCATTATTCTGATTAGTCATTCTTATATTTTACGTTTGAAAGTATACAGCCTTCTACTCAATATATTACGAACGGAATGCACAATAGCTTCTGTAGTCGTGCTTAGTTTTAATCTTAAGTGTGACAGCGATGCTACTCGGGCATTAGTCGTTATTTTCCAATTTTTGGAATTTATCTTAACTATATTTTGTGGCTTTCTGAATCAAACAGTTCGTTGTAAGGAACTGTAAATAAGGAGCGACCCGGCAAAGTAGTAATTGAAACTCTAAAAAAAAAGAAAATTTCGACACCAAATGATGCGTCAAAAGATTTGGATTTTTATGCTGATTTTAAATATATAAGATCTATCAAGTTTATTCTTACCCATCAAAGGTTACAAGCCTGAGAATATGTGCCTTGTGTTCGAAAAAAGGAAAAAACACCTTCTAAACGTCTTGGAATCTTAGGGAAAATCACACAATCAGATTCCGCGTATTAGAGAACCTAATGTAAAGGTTTCAAGCTCCTATCTGCAAAAATATGGAGTTTGTATTTTTCTTGCCAGAAGAGAGATCACGGAGGCGTGTTCATTTGTTTCTTGCTGTTGTTGTTTTTTTGTTTCTTTTTACTAGGGGTGATCGTATCGATCCAGTGGTCCTGAAATGTCACGATAGGGCTCATCCTAACAGAAATTAAAATTTCTAGTCCTCTTTTTAAGTGACCAAGAAAATTAGAGGGCAACTAGGCCCCCTTCCACGTTCATTTTTTTCCCAAAGTCACCGTATCAACATTTTGAGATAGCCATTTTGTTCAATATAGTCGAAAAATCTAATAACTATGTCTTTGAGGACGACTTAATCCCCCACAGTCCCTGGGGGGAGGAGCTGCAAATTATGAACTTAGTCCATTATTTACATATAGCAATGGTTATCAGGAAATACACAGGCGTTTTCAGGGGAGATTTTTCCTGGTGGGGGGGGGGTCTGGGGGAGGGTTTACGTGGGAGTATATTTCCATGGAGTAATTTATCATGGGGGAAGAGAATTTCTATGAAGGGAGTGCTGGATATTTCCAGCATTATTAAAAAAAAAGACAATGAGAAATTAAATTAAAGAAAAAACATGTTTGTTCAACTGAAAGTAAGGAGCAACTATAAACTTACAACGAACAGAAATTATTACGTATATGTGGGAATTGCCCCCTCGTCAATACCTCGCTCATTACGCTAAAGTTTTTTTTAGCACTTTCAAAATAGATGTTTATTATAATTAAGAGGCCTTTGTGATTCAGGGGTCAGTCTTAAGGGATTAGAAAAAAATCGAACTTTAGCGTAAAGAATGAAGTACTGAAGAAGGGGTGAACCCCCTCATATACGTAATAAAAATATCCGAATACAGAAACTCGTTACGTTAGTTAATTCGTAAGTTACGTATATTTATTACTAATGAAAATGTTCGTGAATTAAATTAAGTTTTAGTGGCTTTTTAAGTAACCAAAAAATTGGAAGGCAACTAGGCCCCCTCCCCCACTGTTTTTTTCTCAAAATTTTCCGATTAAAATTTTGAGAAAGCCATTTAGCCTAAAAAAAGTAAAACTAATATGCAAATTTCGTTTTCATTATTCATGTACGATTATTCATGTTTCGTTTAATTGTTCATGAGCCTAAATCAAAACCTGCATTAATTCAAAAACTTTCAGAAATTAAATACAAAAAAAAATTAGTTTTTTTTTTTAACTGAAAGTAAGGAGCGATATTAAAACTTAAAACGAATAGAAATTATTCCGTATATGAAAGAGGATGTTCCCTTTTCAATGCTCCACTCTTTACGCTAAAGTTTTTATTGTGTTAAAAAGCAGAGTTGTAAGGAAGAGTAAAACTTTAGCGTAAAGAGTGGGGCGTTGAGGAGGGGACAGCCCCTTTCATATACGGAATAATTTCTCTTCGTTTTACGTTTTAATTTCGCTCCTTACTTTCAGTTAAAAACAAACTCGTTTTTTATTTAATTTAACCATGGATTGCTGATAAGTGTTAATTTAAACTTAAGGTTTAGCCCCGAGGAAACAACATCACATAAAGATGCTGAAAAACGAATCAATTATTGAAAGTGGCATTAGTAAAATTTATTATTGTTTTTGAAAATTACCCGCCCATAATTGGCTTTAGGATAGTTAGGTGTGATTACTCGCACCTCTTGGCTTTAAGACCACCAAACATGATTCTGCTTATCATTCGAATCATTTTTTATTCTATTAGATTACGGCTACTTAAAGGTCCAAAGACAGTGAAAATAAGTTTCTGATTTTTTTGACTGATTTTTAGAACTGAATTTTTTGAACCGGTTAAGTTGAATATTAAGAATATCTTAAGAATACTTGACATCCAGTTATACAGTACTCGGTAGTAGTAGGCAGGAATTTGAAACTGAAAAACGCTCAACAATCATCGAAAAATAAGCAAAAAACATATTGCACTAAACAACATAAGATGGTATAGTTTTAATTTTAGGTTTCAGTCGTCTTCAGAATTGTTTATGCTTGGATCTTACGGAAGAATAGCGTTTTCAAATTCAACTGATTAGTTTTGCTGATTATTTTCACAGATCAACGTAGCATCACTGACGAAAATATGGTGGTAGTCTACCTTAAAAAAAAAAATCCTAATTTTGAAACAATTAAAAGATAAAATCTTAGAAAATCGGGCTTTTCAGGCATGAATAGACCTATGATGGGTTGAAAGGGCATACAACGGTTCCTTAGTATTTTAAACCTAACTTCACATGGATCATGATATCCCTGGATTAGTTTCTTCAATTTCACTGCGCTCGGCTGTAGTACTTATAAAACACAAACAAAACAAAAATTTAACAGGGAAGACAAAACTGAAAAATGTGCTTTTTCTTAACTGTTGTTAATAAGTAATTATTTGTAAAAAGAAGAATCTTGGCATAAAAGAAATTATAAAACTAATTTTGATTTCAGGAGCTCATATCCCTATCTATATCCATTAGCGAGAAAGGCGGACATTACGTATTTAGAAAAGCACTTATACGCCTAAATTTTTTAGGAGCGAAATGGGATACAAGAAAACTGATGGTGCCAATTAATCGAAATGGCTTTTTATGAGCATGAGGATGTAGGACTAACTTTCCAAGAAAATATCACAGAACACCCTCAAAATTATCATAGCGCTGCTGCCATGGAACTAAAATTATATTAAATTAATGTATAATTAATACAAATTAATACATACTTGTATAAAATTAATACAAGGCCCCATCCAGGGGAGACTACGCGGTTTGAGCCTCCTCCTCCTCCTTCCATGAAATGTTTTTTCCACCGCGTAAAAATTTAATAAAAATGTGCATAAACAAACTTCATACGTTTTTTTAAAGTTTTTTTGCATAGCCCCCCCTCCGAAAAATCCAGGATACGTTCTTAGATTGATATCCTTGAATTACATGCTAAAAAAAAACCAAAGAACAATAAACTCCAGCTTAAGCTGAGTAATCCTTGGATTTACTACATTGGTGACTTGGTAAAAGCCAGTAGAATCGACTAATTTTTCGACTAATTAATTAATCGACTAATTAATTAATAAAAGCCAGTAGAATCGACAGGTTTGATAACTACTATAACTTCTGTTCAAGGTTAATTAGATCAGTGAAATCAAGACCACCTCTACATTAATATGCTTAGAGATTTTATATGCCTAGTAAGTTTGCGCCGGGCTTAGCTCCGCGCACTTCAGTTAATCAAACGGTTTAAACTTATAGCATCTTTAGTGAGTCTCAAATTAATGTTAAAGTACCCAATCTCTTATTGATTTATCAGCTAATTATTGTATTATTAGTGTTATTTATTATTTTATATTATATATTAGTTATTATTAGTGTTAATTGAATTACCTACCACATATAAGGCTTTACAAACATATTTAGGGCCGTTCTAGCTTGGGATTTTCTAATCATAGAAAAGGATATATAGAACGCTAATGATATCAGCCAAATCATAATTTAATAATTAAGCAAGGATCATCTTCCTGTTTGCAGGAACTTCAATCCATGAAGATATAATAGGAGGGGGGTATTTTTAAAATCTATGAGGAGGGCAACTTTGTTGTTTTATGATTTATTTATAGTTACAATCCAAATTGATGTTTTTTGCAAATACCAAAATAGTTATTTTTCTAAATAGAGCACGGAGGGGGGGGGGATCAGCTAAGTTTACATCAGAGAAACGGGATGACTACCCTTAAAAAAAAATCTTGAAACTCAAAACGTTTTATTCTTTTCACTATCTCAAACTTTCACACGGGAGAATCAATTAGATAAAATCTTACTTTTATTTATTTTTACTAGCTTAAAATTTCATACAGGGGGGGGGGGATTAAAATCAATCAGATTTAGAAAAGAAAGGGTTGTTTGTTACTAATATAACTGGCTTGCAAAAAGCAAAAGACATGGGATTGTAGGAAACTAATCTATCTTTTTGTCACTGCATACATCGGCAGAATATCTTAATAATTGTATTCTTAAACAGAGTTATATCGATACAATTAAACCCAATACCCATACCCATTTATGAAAATTATACCCATTTATATATCTTTTTGTCACTGCATACATTGGCAGAATATCTTAATAATTGTATTCTTAAACAGAGTTATATCGATACAATTAAACCCAATCTTCCTGAATTGTCGGATATTAAAAAGGATTCATAATACCCATTTATGAAAATTTTAAGCTCCAGGAACATCAGAATAAAACATGTTTTGACCTTTGAACCTGTCTTAGATATGTTGATATACCCAAAAAAGTGATTTTCTAATGTTTTCTTTTAGTTGTTTCAAAATCATGAATTTATTAGGGTGCCACAACATTATTGGTAGCATTGCCATGTTGAAGGTACAAAATAGATAAGAAAAATGAATTAGTTAAAGTTCTTTCCTTTTTTTTCAACTTTGCGCCCGTTACTACCATAAACTGAATAACTGTAAATGGAGGTCTTTTCATTAAAAATTAAATCCCTGATTCTTCCCAAGATTTTACTTGTGTAACTTTCTACTTAACCGATTTAAAAATCTGATTTTATTTTCACTCTCTTTGACATTTTGAGGGGCATGTAAACAAATTAAATAATATCGCTCAAAAGTTTAGAGGAGATATCAGAGTTTTCCCAGGAAAAGGCTTGGTGCTTGAAAAGTTATGTTTTTATGTTGTGTTTCTTGTGCGTGAATATGTATATATTTTTTTTATGTTGATTTTTTCTTTTAATTGCACAAAGAGGCTTTCTTAGAAGGATCTTTGTAGAATTTCTGTTCAGCAAATATGAACTGGTTAAGTAGACCAAATATTGGAATCAGATTTAAGAAAAAATCTTACAAGTTCGGTTTATTTCATTTATCTTTAGGTTTACTTACAGACCATTCTCGTCGGAAACCCCCTCTGGTTCCTTAACTGTGTTTATTCAAAAGGTGCTATGTTATAATATATGCAAGCTTTATAAGGGTAAATTAGAAAAAAAATAGAAATACCGATCTTAAAAAACAGCGAGTTAAATTTAAATAATCCTAGTAAAAGAATGTATATAACTTGTACTGGTGACTCGTATTACCTTTAATAACAGAGGGCAAGAGTGGGTTTTATACACGATCGTAATCTTTCAAACACTGTGCATCATTCAAAATTCGAAGTTCATCAGTTTTCGAGCTTTTTATGCTCGTTTCACTATTTAAAACACTGCCCGTGCTGCTTTGTCGTTGGAAATATTTATTGGCACACACATAACGACCTTGTCTACCATATCTTGTAATAAATGGTTGCGGCACAAGTTGTGTGACCCCAAGCGCTGGGTCTACTATTTTACTTTTTGACAATGATGATGATCCTGTAGAACCAGTATTAAAGGTATTTGGGTGACTAGTAAATCTGAAAATTTTTTTGTTGCCAAAAGTTATGCCCAAAGCTCGCGAAAAGGCATCTCGAAATTTTGATGACATAAGATTATATAAAACAGGATTGATGGCCGAATTAATATACTGCATTACGCGACAAAAGTTGAGAATGTTGTAATAGGTATGAAAGCCAAGGCTTTGAATATCAGCCTCTTTTACGAAAATAATCCACAGAGTAAAAATTCTGAATGGTAATAGACACAAGAAGAAGCACACAACGACGGCAGCCAGCATTGCCACGACCTGAAAAATTGCAAAAAGTTATAACAGCATATTGTCGAACAAAACTTGAATTAACTTGCTTAATGTAATGCACAACATTTACTTTTTGAAAAACTTTTTTTTTGAAACATTTTAAAATCAATCACAGTAAGGAACTTACAAGTGTGACGAGGAGCGTAAAAATCCTGAATGGTAAAAACACGGGAAGAAACAAACGACAACAGCAATCAGCGTCGTCACAGACAGAAAAATAGCAAAACATAATTTGAGGTTATTATCGAATATATTCTTTATTTTACGAAACATTTATTGTATAGATTTTGGTAATTTCGAGTAATTGGTAACTACGTAATTGTAACAGTCCTTGTCTATAACTTTATGAATGATACAGATTACCCAAAAGCTTTATTCCACAAACGCATGTCTAATCAATACCTTGGAATAGCAAGCTGTACGAAAAATTTAGTTCTATCCCTCTTCCTAAGACCTATCTATCAATAAATGAAATGTCATCATTGTTATACATTCCTAAAAAGAGCTTATGCCAGGTCTGCCTCTCAGTCACCCGGACTATCTGTCTTGGCTTTTTCTACAGTTAGCCATGGCTTGATGCACCTGATGAGATAAAAGTTGAGGCGGCTAGGACATGTTCTGCTGATGAAAGGTGTCAGATTGCCAAAGACTACCCATTTTTGCCCACCCTCTAGGGCCAAGCGAAATGCAGGTCGTCTCCTAATGGGGAGGGAGGAGGTTGTAAGGAAGGATTAAAGCAAAACTCGAATTTCTTCGGAGGGTGTTCAGAGGGAGACTTTAGATATTTGAAGGAGGAGGGACGTGGCTTTTTTAGCCCTAGATGGCTTAGTGCTGCAATGACTTTTTCCTAGTAATAGTGAAATAACAAGATAAGAAGACAACAAAGAACACAATAATCAGAGCATAAAAAAGATTGAAATCATGTGCTTGCAAATCAGCAAGGTAAGGCTGAGTATCTAGAATCCATCGTTTTCCCAGAGGTCGGTTTGTCTCCACGTGGGGAACAAAACCGACAGAGGTCGGTTATAGTACTATATATATATATATATATATATATATATATATATATATATATATATATATATATATATATATATATATATATATATATATATATATATATGTTATCCCGCTGTGGTTGGCTATGATCAGATATATAGAGACTAATGGGTACTATAATTGCAGTAAGCCCTACTAGGCACCGGCTTGCAACTTTTAGGGGACTTAGCCACCTATGCTGATTTTGAGGTATTGGTTCGTCCTAACTGAATGAAGCATTATTGTTTTTGAAATATTTTGTCAGTTGCACTATTTGATCAGTCAAACTGAGTATATACGTCTTACACAATATTCTACGGCCAAGAGCTGAATCTTCCCTAATGCCAGAAGAGGGAAGAGCGAAGCTTTTTTTGCTGTAGAGCATTCTTTCTAAGCCAGTTGTTGAATTAAAACCTTTCAACTCATTCAAAGTGGGCGTTGACAAGGGTTAGGAAAGAGCTGAATGGATGCTGAACTAAAAAGCAATTTTTCCGAATTTGTTATATTTTCTTTTCTCAAATAAAGAAACACCAAGAATTGTTGCATTGTTGAAAACCGCTATATATTGTTGAAAACCGCATTGTCGAAAACCGCATATATATTCAAATCATCTACAACCGATTAAATAATCACCATTTTCTATTTAGGAATAGTTTATACTAACAATCATTCAAGGCTTTTTGCAGGACGTAACACTAATACTGGTACGATTTGAGTTACCATATATATTTTCTTATTAAGAGCTTTCTTATCCCCATTATGAAAAGGATACGGATATGCTAATTTCACTTACCAGTTTTATATTTATTACTTTAAAGTTAATTACACTTGTTAACGCTGAATTACTGCAATTTCAGCGCTCAAGTAGCTAAACAATTTACAGAAGAATTTATGGATTTCAGACTGCCTTTTTCAGTTTACTAGGGGTGGCCTACCTCAAAACTCGTGTGGGCCAAACGGGGAGAAAGTGTGACATACACGGTACGAAGTGCGTCTTACACGGCAGAAAAGATGCGCCATGATGGAAATGTGCCTTATGCGGTAGAACAAGTGCCACACAAGATATAAAGTAGGAATTTGAGAGTGGACAATCCATCAGTATTTACTCGGAATAAACCATGTCTTTAAATATACACATGCAGTTAGTATTAATAAAGTACGCTCAGAAAAAAATTAATCACTAAGATTAAAATAAGGCTAATTGCAAAGATGGAAAATATTACGAGGAAGATTATATTGCACATAATTACAATGTTATAGGGTATGACCCAAAGTCGAATGGACTCAAGGCAATGCTTATTCTAATTTCCATTTAAAATCTATGAAATCTGGATTTTTCAGAGTCAAGATATGAAATACATTTGCATAAACCCTACGTTTTAAAAATGTAAAATATAGAAAAAAATTATTTACAAATTGTCTTGTATTACAATTGTAATTGTTTTGAGTTTTTGTTGAACTCAGAGAAACAGAGGAACTACTTGTAAAGAATCATGCGACTCGAAAACTGTTCGTTCTTTTTACAGGCTTATTTTTTCATAGACATATAGGACGCCAATTAAGATTTAAAAAAGTGGGGATATGTGACTCCCTTCCTGACACACGCTTATAGTACCAGTAATAGAGGAATGAAATAGGACAGTACGACTTGCTAAAGCAAAAACTTGCACAAAGACATATATCTTGAAATGAAAAAGACATCCATTTGCAGTTATCAGCTTCAGGTGGTAGTTTTAGGGCAATAAATTTGCAAAAAAAGGGGGTGAAAAATCGACAATACAAAAGCTTAGAAGACATGACACCAAACACCTAAAGAAAGCATAATTATCCTCGGAATGTCTACTGGTCTTTGATAATGAACATATTATTAATTTTTGAATTTTGACAAACGAAAAGCACTGTCAAATTTCATCAGTTAGTTTAATTTATTTATTTCCACGGTTGAACATGTTAACACTGACAAAACATAGTAAAATCCTAAAAGCTTCATATTTTTGGAACGCCTAAAAGAAAAATCTTGGAAAATCGCAGTTCTTATGTACAAATAGACTGGAAGTGGGTTTGTTTTTATCCTGATTAAATAAAAAAAACTAATTTTTTTAGCTGAAAGTAAGGAGCGACATTAAAACTTAAAACGAACAGAAATTAATCCGTATATGAAATGAGTTGTCCCCTCCGCAATCCCTCGCTCTTTACGCTAAAGCTTTTAATTGTTTTAAAAAGTAGAATTGTGGCAAAGAGTCAAACTTTAGCGTAAAGAGCGAGGGATTGCGGAGGGGACAACTCATTTCATATACGGATTAATTTCTGTTCGTTTTAAGTTTTAATGTCGCTCCTTACTTTCAGCTAAAAAAATTAGTTTTTTTTATTTAATTTCTGAACGTTTTTGAATTAATGCATGTTTGGTTTTGGCTCTCCGCACATAAATTATCAAAATGCAATTTGCATATTAATTCTTTTTTTGGCTAAATGGTTTTCTCTTAGTTTTGATCAGACGATATTGAGAAATAAGGGGTGGAGAAGGAGGCCTAGTTGCCCTCCAATTTTTCGGTTACTTAAAAAGGCAACTAGAACTTTTAGTTTTTAACGAACGTTTTTATTAGTAAAAAATATACGTAACTTAAGAATTAACTTACGTAACAAACTTTCATAATCTTATATTTTTATTATGTATACGAGGGGGTTTGTACCGTCGTTAATACCTCGCTCTTTACACTAAATCCTAAGTTTTGTCCCAATTCTTTAAGAATGACCCATGAATCAGAAATGCCGTAGAATAAATAGTTGAAATTACTAAAAATACTTTAGCATAAAGAGCAAGGTATTTATCTCCTCCTAAATACCTCGCTCTTTATGCTAAAGTATTTTTAGAACCCCTCATATGCGTAATAATCTCTGTTCGTTTTAAGTTTCAATGCTACTTCTTCCTTTCATTTGAAAAAACGTTTTCATGTTTATTTTTCATTATTTTCTTATAGTAATGCTAGAGAATCCTGCACCCTTGTCATTGAATTTTCCTTCCCCCATGACAGATTCCTCCAAGGAAAGATCCTCCAACATAGCCCCCTCTCCTCAGCCCCACCCCCAAACAAAATAAAATCCCCCTGAAAACGTCTGTACACTTCCCAATAACCATTACTATATGTAAACACTGGTCAAAGTTTGTAACTTGCAGCCCCTCCCCCAGGGATTGTGGGGGAGTAAGTCATCCCCAAAGACATAGTTATTATGGTTTTCGACTATGTTAAACAAAATGGCTATCTCAAAATTTTGATCCGTTGAATTTGGGAAAAAATGAGCGTGGGAGGGGGCCTAGATGGCCTCCGATTTTTTTGGTCACTTAAAAAGGGCACTAGAACTTTTCATTTCCGTTAGAATGAGCCCTCTTGCGACATTCTAGGACCACTTGGTCGATACGATGACCCCTGGGGAAAAGAAAAAAAAAAAAAAAAAAAAAAAAAAAAACAAACAAATAAACACGCACCCGTGATTTGTCTTCTGGCAAAAAATACAAAATTCCACATTTTTGTAGTTAGGAGCTTGAAACTTCTACAGTAGGGTTCTCTGATACGCTGAATCTGATGGTGTCATTTTCGTTAAGATCCTACGACTTTTAGGGGGTGTTTCCCCCTATTTTCCCAAATAAGGCAAATTTTCTCAGGCTCGTAACTTTTGATGGGTAAGACTAAACTTGATGAAACTTATATATTTAAAATCAGCATTAAAATGCGATTCTTTTGATGTAGCTATTGATATCAAAATTCAATTTTTTAGAGTTTTGGTTACTATTGAGCCGGGTCGCTCCTTACTACAGTTCGTTACCACGAACTGTTTGATGTCTCTGATACTTTATGGGATAATGGGACTGGCTTACTAAAATATGTCACAAAAACAAACCAGTTAAACCGAAGCTCCCTTTTTACCACGGAAATATAGGATAGTAATCTCTCTCTTTCTCTTTGACTGGTTCTGTCACAAATATAGAACATTAGTTTATTGAAGACTTATCAAATGTTTTGTGCAAACATAAATATGTAAAAAATCACCTTTGAAGTAAAATAAATACATTCAACTGAAGAATTCCTTAATTGAAGAAAATCACTTCGAAATCAGTAAATTTAATTTTGCTAGCTATAATAGTCGAGCGAAATCCGACAATTTAGTAATCTCTAGTAAAAGATAGGAAAGAGAAATTTTCGAGAAATCATCAAAACGCTTTATTTGTGATAGCGCAGAATTCAGATTTTAATACTTCTTCCATTTTGTCGACTTATTAAATTCATTTTAAGGAAATTTTCACAGAAATCTAATCTACCCCATCCTAAATCCGAAATGAAGTTAACAAGGCCTTACTCAGGAGTTTGAATTGGGAGGGGAAGTTGTTGGTTTAACTGCGGAAATATTTTTTTTTTTTTTTACTTTATTAGTCATCGAATGGCAATAAAATCGGTATGCTCATGAGTTTTTTCACATTTTCATGGGAGGGGGAGAGGGTTCCAGCTCGAGGACTTCTCCCATTTCCATTTTCGCGTGGCAAAAAAAATGGTTTAATTTTTATTCGTTATCAGTTATATTATTTTCTCCACTACTCCAAGCACGGTCTTAATTGTTCTGAATCATTACTAATAATCATTAAATATAAAAACATGAAATGATTCATTCGCCTATCAAATGTAGTCAGGGCCGTTCAAAGGGGAGGCGGAGAGGTGACTGGGGTAAGCTTCTGCAGGTACCACTGCTGGGGGTTAGCCCCCTTTGGCTAATTTTTTTTCAATTTGATTCTGCTTCTTTTTTTGGCTTATAGGCCTATTTGAGTCGAGAGGGTGACACTGTAATTAATTTTCCCTGGACGCCAATAACCATAGGAGCAGCTCCGATTAAAGTCCTTGAGCTAATGCAAATTAGTTTGTTTTTTTTTGCTTGGATAGTTGAGTTGACAGCAATAAGTAAAAAGTAGCAAGTTAAAGAGATGTCATACGGTAAGTGACATTTAAACTTTTTATCAACAAAGTAAACAAAAAGTTCTTACTTGTTTTCTGGCTCTCAAATTTGAGTTTTCTGATTGTCTTCCTTGGAGGCTGTAAGGGGTTGCCACTAGGTGACTTGATATAACACAATATATTACAATAAGCATTACCAATGGAATGATGTATAATAACGAAATGACTGTGGTGAAATAAAATGAAGGCCAGAATGTGTTGACATAGGTGAAACATGTTGGGGCAGAATCTTTTCCAGGATCAAACTGAGCAATCACCAATAGGGGGCTGAAAAGTAAACAAGTATTGTGAATACGCAAAAATTGACAAACACAGAAGTAATGAAAATAACAGGTATTTAGTTAGGTTGTGTTTACAAAAAACAGTTACAACAAAGAATAGATAAGGCCATAGAAATGTGTTCCAGATCTTCAACATCAAAGTTCAATGTTTAGCTTATTTTTGGCACTTGAGATTTGTATTTCAATTTCCACCATAGTATAAAACTAGAAAAAATATGCAGAATTTTAATGTTCGAAATATAAAAGGAAGACTGACTTTGCAAAAAAAAGGTCTGAGCTGGCTATATCAGCGCTTCAGCTATTTCATAGTCTTATTCCTTGTTTTTCGTCTTTTTTATTAATTTGGTTGTCATTTTGGTCTCCGTCCTTTTTTTAATTCATTGCTCCACTATTTTATGCTTATTTTGGTTTAACAATAAATTATTATGATTAACATTATAGGAATAAAAGTTCAGGCAAAACTCTTCAGGTACTACTGTCATTATTACGTCTTGTCATCATCTACACATGGTTTGACAAATTTGCCCAAAGTTTGAGCATCGCAGGCACTCCAAAGTTCCACTTACTGACTATTTGAGTGATTACCATACACTCTTTTGGGAACAAGTAAAAGGTTACTATCCTTCAAAGCAGCTTTGTTTCTGAACAGGGACGGATCCAGGGGGTGGTTTAGTGGCACGTGCCCCCCAAAGTAGGTTAAAATTGTGCTAATTAAAGGATTGGAGCAAAAATACCTATGGGGGCCAAATTTTAATCCGTGCCCCCAAACATTAATTCTGTGCCCACCCCTGTTTCTGAAGAATTAATGTCTCGTCCATGGTCTGAACTAAGTACATATTCAGCTGAGAAAGTGTCAACTAATTGAAGGAGCTACAGGATTCTGCTCCAGTGAGGAGCAGATAGGATTCTAAAACTACAGAGAGAAGGTTTTTTTTTCCTTTGCTTCATAGAAATTCTTTTGTGGGTGTATGAAAACTTTCACCATTTAAGGTGTATGTTTAAACATATAGTAAGATTAATAAATTTTATGAAAATGGTGAACCAGATAAAATGGTTAGCCAGGATGTTTGAAGGGTCAAGTGATAAGGGAATAGGGTAATAGGACAGAAAAATTACCGATATTGATAAAAAGGAATGAACATATTGGAAGTAATTGTGAATTTCCTGAGATAAAATCTAAAAGAAAACAAACAATATACTTGTTAAATGGTTATCATACCTCTTAATTTCCAAAGAATTTACACAAAGTTTACAAGCTTTTGCACGAAAATGACTATTATATAGTTCTTTTATAAACCTTATTCTATTTTTCTAAATATGCTTGACTTTGGAATGGACCTATAAAAGTTTAGTAAAAAACACACTTTTTCTTAATGTCCACTTCACAGACACCTAGGACAAACTAAGTGTTCAGGGATATTGTAAAAAAATCAGGAGTTTCAGCTAAAAATAATCCCTCTCTAGCTTCATGACTTTTTGTTCATCTGACCGTTTCTTATCTTGAAGCGAAGTCGTCTCTAGAGATTTTTTTTTTCTTTCTTTGGGCTAACCACCCAAACTGCTTGACCCCGGTGATTCAAAATGCGCTATATGATATTTTCATCAAAACGAGACATATAATCTCATTTAATTCTGCTTCCTAGGGCTAAAGGGAAATGAAAAGTTTAAATGGCTAGGCTTAGGTTTGCAGATGAAGGATGGCATATGACAAAAGATTGTGCTTCTTGGCTTTTCATTTGAGGCCCAACAAAAAGCCCCCTCTCGTCCCCGAGTGTTTGGTTCCTCTTCCTGTCCCCGAAAGGGGTGGGGAGAGGTCATACCAACGGATTTAGAGGAAATTGAAACTTCATAGGTAGTAAAAAATGAAGCTTTACAAAGACTAAGGCAGAGGAGAGGCGTGCTCATCTGTGTCGACCTCAAGCTGGTTGTTTCTACAGTGAGTTGTTTCTGATAGAAGTAGAAATAGAAACATAGAACCAACCTCTTTAAGCTCAGCGCACTCTACCAATTGTTAAATAGATTAAATACAAATTTGTTATATCTCTCTTTATTATTGGCAGAAAATGTTGCAAAATGGAGGGGAATGAGAATTTCATTACTTCATAAATGTAGCTTTTTGCATTTAACTACTTTCTTTTAATTTAGCTATTTTACATATTGGTCTATCAAGTAATTTCTCTGCAGCATTATTTCTTTTTACATATTTTATATTATTAAAAATTGAAAATTTTGACTAATTATATGTTTTATTGGTTAATATAAATAAAATCTCCTCAGTAACATCATTATGGAACAATATCTCTTGTTATACTGCACATACGTATACTTCAGCAGTACTGTTTAAGTGATAAGTCATGCAATTTTGCAAATTATATTCACCATTATCCAATTTAAAATACAATTCCAAAAGAGAATTCAAATTAGTATAGCTCTTTCACAATGGTTTATGAAGGCGTTTTATAAAATTACCTTTTAACAAACCATTTAGGTTCTTAGGACACGGAAATGGAATGTTGAGTAGGGCTGTGGTTCAAGAATATGTGTATGTAATGAAGGAATCCAAATACATCTCCAAACACATCACTTTTTACTATTTTTAGGGGTAAGAGGCAGAGGGTTAGAGGCAAAACTTTTATGACGGGGCTAAAACTGTCAAAAACTCCTATTGTTACGATGAGCAGCTTTGCTTTAGACATTTCCAAATTTAGCACCAAGGCTTCGTTTCACTGGAATTAAAGAGAGAGAGAGAGAGAGAGAGAGAGAGAGAGAGAGAGAGAGAGAGAGAGAGAGAGAGAGAGAGAGAGAGAGAGAGAGAGGGAGAGAGAGAGAGAAATCTCGAATGGCAGTTGTTCAGTTCAGCCCAAAAATAACGAATTAAAAATATTGTATTTTTTTTCTCACTGCGTTTAGGCTCCAGTGGAATAAAAAAAAAAAAAAAAAAAAAAAAAAAAAAAAAACAAAACTAGAATGACAGGTATTCAATTCAGTCAATATCAGCACAGACTTAAAAATCTATTTTTTATTGTCTCACTGCGTTTACAGTTTGATTTTAAGCAATATCGCCAAATGAATCAAAATCTTCTATAATTACAAAATAGGCAAGCTACTTGCATATACATTTAATATATTGTATATGCAGTAATTTATGTAAATGCATTTTTTTGCGTTTTTACGAGTTACTTTTTTTGTTTGGAAGGGAAGGGGGTTCAAACCCTCCTAGATACAGTCTTGTCAACAGTCACAACCAGTTGGATACCGAACGGCCATTGAGCACTGCCGTTTAGACAGCAAAGAGAACCAGAGATCCAGCGGAAAGCAATCGTTGCCTTTATCAACTTCCGTGCTGCTTTTGATTCGACTGATTCAGCAACTTGTCAAAGCAGCCAAATATAAGAAAGATAGCTGATGTGCTTATATTAATGGTCGAGAGGTGTTTCTACTGTGCTTCACCAGGGGTTTGGAGAAGACAAAAATTTGAGAGAGTATTAAGAATAAATGCTATCCAAACCCATTTTGTACGAGTTCTTTAAGTGTCTTAATGACCTTCAGAATGCACATACTCATTGTTCATGAAATGTATTCAACTTGAAAGGAATGAATTGTGAATGGTAATGCCTTCAGTAAAATTATTTTTATTCACAGAAAACATTTATTGATGCATCAAGTTGTTTTTTATTAAATTTATTTTTACTATTATTTTCGCTGTTCACTTCCTTGCAGCTTTATCATTAAAGAAAAACTGCTACTCAGGCTTACCCATTATAGAAAAACCAGATGGTGTCAGTTGGGGGGGGGGCAGGGGAGACCATGTACTCCATAAACTGTTTTGCCCTCCCCCACTAGAATCCAAAAAAAATTATATTGTGGGAAGATATTTTAATTGGAAAAAAAATGTGGTATTTTCTTTGAAAAATTGGAAGAAACGACAAATTTCCCACCTAGATCTTAAAATTGTATTATACCACCCTCCCCGCCTAAAGCTCGGTAAGACTATTGAGAAAAACCCAATAAATTATGAAACGGACTCAAGTTAAAAGAAAAAATGCTCTGTTGTGTGAAAAAAGGGGACCACCGGGTTGCCTTTATTAAGAAATAAAATGTAACGTTTTCATTTATTGGAGCTAATGCTCGTCGTCTCCTATAAAAAAGGACTTCTTTGACATTACTCTGAAGCGAAAGGACACATTTCCGCTGAAGATTACTCTTAGAGCACCAAGCAAACATATGTGGGAAATTCATGGGATAAATTATCGTGCCCAGGTATCAAAGGTCATTCTTTTCTTCATGTGAAATAGTTTTGAGGATTGCAACTCGTGATGATTGCTTAAAAATATGCTTGATGAGCTAAATTTTAGTAGCTCAGGTATTTCAAGTCACGAAACGGATTTTAAAGAGTCATTAAAAAATACTTCTTAGTATCAATAATTTTTGTTTATCCCTATGCCTATTCACATTATACAGTATGATTCTTAACACGGATTTCATAATGATTCACACGGGGAATGTTTTTTACAGAAAGTCTAAAGGGGTTGCACTAAATCCATAGTATCTAGCACTAAATGAACAAGACTTTTGGTCTCTGCCCTCTGGATCCCTCTCCAACTTCTCAGCCAGTAGGCTATTGCCCACTGGCTGAGAAGTTGGCTGAGAAATTTAAAAGTTTTTCTTTAAGAAGAAACTTTACAAAACGCAGAAAAAACTTGTTCATATTTAATTGTTTTTTTTTTCTTTTTAACAAGGAAGAATTTCGAGAGGGGGGGGGGGTGTCAAGCCGGACGTTAATATCTATTCTGCCCAAAGTAGGCCTAGGTTAGCTTGAAAAAACCTTGGCAAGGCAAGTTGGCTAGTAAACTTTAAGCTGGTAGGTCTACTGGTACCAACATTCTGCGTTCTTCACCCTCATTTACATTTTAGTCTTAAGTGCCTGATAGACAAGATTAAAAGAATTTAACTTTACCTAAAAAAGGAACAAAATTGCAAAATATTAGCTGGAGTATGCATTTTTTTTTCAACACATGGACCCACACTCTTTGCTCAAAACTTTACTCACTAAGGTAAGCAAAGCGAATGTCTAGTGGGCCACTTCTTTCGAAACCCCGCAACTCTAATGATAGCGGATTTCCGCTGGTGTTTTAAGATGGGGCAGCAAAATATACTACAATCCAAATTGAAGGTGATCGAAATATGAATAATGCTATGATCCAAATTTTCCGTATATTTTTGGATTTTTTATTTGACGCCTGTGTACTTCTATTTTTTTCTGTTCTCCCGGATCAATGTCCCCTTTTCATCAGTGCCCTCCTTATTCGCAAATTAAGTATAGTCGTTTTGGGGTGTGAAAAGAAACAGCCTTTGAGGTCTGATCCTCGATTTAGTTCTGTGGATCCGCCCGGCATCCCCCAGAAACTTAAAATTTCAATTCCCTTATAAATATCAGACGCATTAGCAACATTTCTTTTTGAATGTTTTATTCACCAAGGTCCTAAGAAAACTGGGAACTCTGATAGGATGTGGTATATCTCCAAAGTATGTTCTTTAGGATGATTGATTCGAAGGCAATCACGATTATGCAAATGGTATTTCCATCAGAATTTTCATTCTGTTCGAAACATTAACCCTTTATGGAAATTTTGAAATCATCTCAGAAAATCTCGAGAAAGAAGAGGACATAATTTGTTGACGCACCAAACTTCAATAAATGCCTATTTTGAAGAGTTATGGAAGAAATTTTGCAGTCGTGCATAAGGAACTCTTTGAGAATTTCCAAGGGCTTTTCTAAAAAAAAAAATGTCGTATCTAATCCAAGCTATTGCATCTTGACTTTTTAAACTGTGTATAAAATATAAAACAATCAAAGGAACATCTCAGATTACAGGCATAAACAAACGGTAGCTATTGTAAAGATAGGAAACAATATATTCTCCCCTTTCCACAAACGCAAAAATGTCCACATGCCCCTCCTTACTGTACTTTTCCAGAAAGTATCAAAATGATCACCCTGCAGTGAGGAAAAACATAGTATATTGTCTTATTGATCAGGAATCAACTGACTGATTGAAAAAGTACTCTAGAAAAGTATTAGCTGCAACTACCAGAAGCCACTCACATGATTGGCTAGGTATTACGGACACTTAAAAATGTATATGGTAAGATACTCAATACAATTTTATATTATAAACACAAGGAGAATATAAGTAGAAATTTAGTAATAGTTGAGAAAATCCCGAAAAATTTTAAGACTTAGCTACTAGGAGTCATCTTGCATCTGATCATCAAATTTGGAATCCCAGTTTCAGGAAAGCCTGGAGGAAATATTACCATTTAGTTTTGAGCAACAAGAACGTTTTGAGATGTTTAAGAATACAAAAAAAAACTTTAACAGGAAGTGCGAGGTGTTGAGAGGGGGCAAACCCCCTCATACACGAGATAGCTTCTGTTTGTTTGAAGTGTTAATGTTGCTTCTTACTTTCAGTTGTAAGTACCCGATAAGATCTAACCGGGTAAATTTAAAGTGAATATTCATTTTAAGTAAGTTGAGTAAATTTTAAGTAAGTTTGAATAGGTCTCGCTGCTGGAACGTTTTAAAAGTGCAGTGATCTGGATAGTATGCGCCGGCAAATCCATTCTTAGAATGAGCTCTCTATTTTGATCCCGCATCTCTCTTATCAGCGTTAAATGAAATTTTTCAAACCTATGCTGTCTCGACTTCTGTGTTTTTTAAATATAATATTTTTTAATATTTTTAGTTTGTTTTTATGACAAAGCACTCAACTGAGCATGTTTGTGCAACTTGCCTGAATTGTTCACATTCCGCTCTTGACTCTGGTTTAATACACGCTGCTATTTTTCTCGATGCGCGAAAAGTATTCGACTTATTAACACACGAGATTTTTCTTACGAAACCGTCCCATATTGGTATAAAAGGGACTAATTTTTCTTAGTTTCTTTCATATTTATCTGATCGAGTCAACTCGGTGGATCTGAATTTTTTCGTAATCCTTCCAAAGTGGTCTTTGGCGTTCTGCAAGGATCTGTCTTTGGATAATACTCTATTTAGTTTATCTTAATGACCAAGTTAATGCAGCAAATAATTCAAACTCAATGAATTGAATCAGCCTCTACCACTATCTTGGCCAAGATCACGTCTTTTCCCTATGCAATTATTGATGTAATTGATGGCAGCAAACTTGGCACAGCCGGTTAAAATGGAGGGACTGCTTTTTCTTAGTTTCTTTCATATTTATCTAGTCAGTCACCTCGGTTGATTTGCTTTTTTGTAATCCTTCCAAAGCGGAATTTGGCGTTTCACAAGAATCTGTCACTGGGCAACGCTCTAATTTATCTTAATAGCTACGTTAAAGCAGCAAATAATTCAAACAAAACGATTTGAATAAGCCTATACTACTATCTGGGACAATATCACACCTTTTCTTGATGCACTCATAGCTGTAACTGATGAGAGTACACTTGGCACAGCCGGTAAAACTGAGGCTGATCCTTTTTTAAAGAGCTGTGCAGTGTACTTACATTGCGGCACCTACTATATGCAAATTTGCTTGGCTTATTAAGCGTTAGGAAGTCATGCTTTCTCATTGTCTCAAGAGCTTCAAATGTTTCTCTGACACAAATGAAATATATGCATAAAGAGGCAACTTTAGTAGAGCTAACGATCGTTATATTTGATCCCTAGGCATCTTGCTAGATGATTTTTATTAAGTACCATTTTAAACTGATCAAACTGAAAAACTCCAGGAGTCTTGGAATCATTAAAAATCTAAAACATATTTTTCCAGGGCTGTTTCCTAAAGTCCTTTTTTATAGCGTTTCATATTTTTATGTTATTCGGAGGTCAACTTTTTAATCGTCACTGAAACCACTTTTGAAACATTGTGATATAGTAAGAACTATATTATCAGGATGATAACCTTTCTTCATTCGAGTCCTTGCTTTATCTGAAATATCCTTGTTTTCTGTGTGTGCTTCTTTCACTTTTCCACAGTTGCATTACAACCTTCATGCTGCCCTATGTAATAAAATGCCTCTTAATTTTGATAAATTCATGTTCCCTCTTATTTTTTCTCTGCCTTGTTCTCTCTTATTTCTCATAAATTGACGCATCATCTCCACACTTCCAACAAGTTACAGATTCTTCATGCTCCCTTATGACTGTGGAAAAGTGACTTCAGCACCCTGATAGCTTGTAACATTATCTGGAAAACGATCCCAGAGACTATACGAAGCTGCCACTCGTATGGTGTCTTTAAAAACAATGTTAGTGATTTTCTAGCTAATGACAGAGGGTTTTCCATGCTTTTTTCGGTTTTCACCTGAAGTTGACGTCTGGATTGGGTTTGGATGTTTATTTAAGTTGTTAAAGTTCTACGCTGCCCTCTGCCAAGATTTTTTTTTATTTTTGAGGTGGTTGATTGGATTTGGTGTTATTTTACTTATGTTTACTATTGTCGTTTTTTCTTCCTTGTTCTTTCCTGGCCATGTAGCGTTACGGGGGAGAATATGTTGAAGTTGATTTTCTGTTGATGTAAATTTATTGATAAATAAAACAATTCATCACTCAGATATTGCCATCAGCATTGACGGATGATAGCTGTTATAAGAGGCTGGCTGGTCATAATCTGGATTTGAACCTTTGAGTCTCGATCTGTCCAGTGTAGGCTCTGTATTCTTTAGAATAATGCATCTTAAAAGGAACAAGAATATCGAAATAAACTTTCTTTTTTCCTCTGAACCCGTCCTAGAACTATTCACACCTGAAAATGACAATTTTATAGGAATTTTATTTTGCTTCTTTAAACATTATGAAGTTTAAGGGTACAGCCATTTTTTTTTTTTTTTTTTTTTTTTTTACAGTTGCCACGTCGAACCGTCAAAATAAATAAGACAATTTAATTGATAAATATGGAAACTGTAAAAACTCGAACTCAAACATTAAGATCTATAAAAACTCAAACATTAACAATTTGTAGATTCTCAAGGATAACCAGACCTTCAAAGAAAAGCTAAAGGCTCTTAATATATTTAGTGCCATTTATTTTGGCTGATTTTTTTAGCCGCTTTTTCTTCTTTAAGTTTGTTCCTGCTACTACCAGAGACTAAGTAACCTCGAATGCAGGTGTTTTCCATTAAAAGTTCAATTCCTGAATTTCTAATTTTTAAATGTATATATGGTTGTTTGAGTTCATAAATCCAAACAATCATACTTAATTTCCACTCTACTTGGTAACTCCAAGGCTCTCCATTGAAAAGACATGACTGTGCTACATCCAACAGGATAGGCAAAACATGGTTAGTGACGACTATATGTTTCTATAGAGTATTTTTTTTTTCGCTTGAGCATAAAAACTTAAAATAATCATTTACTTACTGAGAGGAAAAACTCACCAAGTAATTAGTGTTCCAAAGAACCAGACCCCTCCTACAATTAGAAGAGCTCTCATCCTAGTACATGTATAGCCGGCACGCAAAGGTTTTGTAACAACATAGTAACGTTCCACACTGATGGCTATTATTGTCAGAACGGAAACATGTGCAACCGTCATTTCAATAAAGGGCACTAGACTACCTAAAATAACACAAAAGACTTAGGATATCATTATATTCATTCAGTTATAGAAATCAAGCAGGAATTAATACGTGATACATGAATAAAATTAAACAAAAGAAAATTTCGGAAAAACGGGCGTAATATAACCATAACAACAAACGTAAACTGGCGTAAAACCAGACAGTGGACAAAAAAAAGCATACTTTGAAAAATTCGAATATTTCGGCTTATGGATTTTATCAACGGGAAAAGAAAAAAAAAACTAGATTAAACAAACATATAAAAAAAGATTATATGACACCAATGACATTACACCAATGACGAAGGCAACCCGCATAAAGTAATGAATCTCCGATTTGCTAGAATTCTAACGATTTTCAGTCGTTAAAAAGTACAATTGATTTGCTGATAAACGTTGCAAGCAAATTTGTAGAACTCCCATGCCTTTTTTTACACTGTAGCAGCTTCGTGGGAAGGGAACTTAGGTAGATAATTTCATGGATAATGACTTGTTATAATTGAATGATGTTTGCCGGGGATTATTGTGATAGAGTTATATGGTGGAGGATTTGGGGACAGGGCTATTATTTGAATGGAATACACAAATAATAGGACTATTATTTTAGAAAATGCAGGCACTTATCATAATGACTCTTAGCATTTCACACCAAACAAACAGCTAACTTTCAGTAACATGACTTTTGTTATTATCATTATGAACATTATTATTATTATTATTTTCAATAGCACGAACCATGATTGTGACCATTCACAGAAGGAAGCATAATTGAATATTAGTCTTCAAATGATCCAGTGGGCAATTTTGCTCCAAATTTTTTACAACTTAATTAGGCAACAGGCTATAACATTTAAAAGTGCCTGGTGCTAACCTTAACTAGTTTGAATTAGTATTTATTATTAGGTATGACTTCTAGATATGTTTACTATGTCAAAGGGCGTTGGCCGTTTTTGTCTTCCACTTAATAAACCCCCTCAAAATAAAAAAAAAAGTGTGCAACACGGAAAGTAGAACACTTGGAACATAAATGTGCTAGACTTGCATAAGGTAAAAGGTAAAGGTAAAGGATACGGCATTAGACTTTACAGTCCGTACCGGCGGTGCTGATCTCCGTTTCTTGGCCCTTCAGCCAGGAAGTGCAATAGGGGGCTGGGGGCCAGCCATCCTGTGCTTTCGCACACCCTTCCTGTTTACCTTCCCCAGATTTCTCCAAGTACCCATTTAGAGCTGGGTCGACTCTGGCTAAGCAAACAGAGTCACGCCACTGACCCCCGTCCCAAACTGAAGAATTGGGTAAACTAGGATTCGAACCCGCGTCCTCTCAGACAAGGGATCCCGAATCCAGCGCACCAACCCACTCGGCCAGGACGGCTACTACTAAGGTACTACTTTAGAATCTACCTTTTTTGAAAAAAAGCAAAGTAGGATTAGCAGAGATGTACTGAAAGCAAGTTTTTCAGTGAAGAGTTCGAAACTTGAAAAGTCCTTTTAGGAAAATTATGTTTCTACTTTCGTAAAGATTTTCTAAGACTGTGACCATTATCATACCTCCATACGGCGGGGGTGCCTTACTCCTGAAAATTAATGCAAATTTTGAATTATCTGCGAATATTGAGATTCAATGGGAAATTGTTCACCATTTTAGGTCTAGAGACCCTTTGACGACGTTCTTTCTTTGTCTCTTGACTTCAGACCTTCCAGATTGAATTTTTTTATTTTAAAATATTATAGTTTCAGAATGCTCATAAGCATGCATCCCCCACACCAAATTCGCAGTGTTTTATCTGTTCTTCATATCTATGTATTTTTGTATTCTTCCACTTGAGTAAAAATATCAAGCTATGTTATGTTAATAAGAACATTAAGAAACACTAAAATTTAACATGAATAATATTTTTTTATTTTTTATTTACTAAAAAACCTGTCACATGAAAAGATAGGATCAAAAAATAAAACTAAAACAACGGAAACAAAAAATTTACGTGACCAACAACACAATGTGAACTCCGAATCATAGAAAGGAAACTGGTGGAACGGAGTTAGGCCTAAATGGTAACTAGCTACATTTTAATTAAGTTTTTCAACAGTCAGAGAGAAAATCGCTTTCATATTATCAAAAAAAAAATGTTTTTATGCTAAGTGGTTAAGTTACATTACGTTAAGTATAACCTCTCACACTTAGACAGGTCCATACACCCTAGGTCAACATGAAAATCCATAAAACCATGGTAATCAACTAGCATAATAATCAACATCAACATAATCATCATCTACAAGCAGCATAGTCATCATGATCAAACTATTTACAAAACAATAAAAGCGGAATTTACAAAAAAAATTGCTCTGTATTAAGGGTGAAGTGCTATTTAAGAAAGGCTTATTAATTTATTTTAAAAATGTATTAGTTGTTCATCCAGATTTTCTATTTTATAGGTATTGTGCCGGCTTTTCCCTAACGTGACATAACTTACATAACTTGAAATTTATTGTAGAGCTCGATTATGCTTGGAATTCCCTACATTACGCACAAAACTTTGTATTGTGAACTATTTTGTATTGATATTCGAGATATTGTATCGATATTGTATCGAAATTTTGTATCGATATTGATAACGAGAGGACGGCTTCAGAAGAAGTAGTTTGCGAACCAAGATTAGAATATTGGAAGCTGCAGTATTTTAGTGATCAAGTACAGTTCTGAAATGTGGGCGTTTCGGAAGACAAAGAATGATCTTTTGGATATTTCCAGTGAAATATTAATGATAGTTTGGGGTACCCATTTAAATTACCATATTTCAAGCAGGTATCTGTCTGAAAATGTGGTTATACATCTCTTCCTAGTGCTATAATCAGAGAAAGGCTGATATTGCTAGGACAAGTTTTGCTGATGAAGGATGACATATTGCCAAAGATCGTCCTTTTTTACCACCACTCTAGGAGCAAACGAAAAGCAGATCGTCCTTGAATCGGGGCAGAAGAGGCCGTAAGAAAGGATTTAAAGGAAACTGGAACTTCTTGTGAAGATTAAAGAGGAAAGCTTCGAACAGATTAGGATTGAGGAGGAGCTTAAACTATTTTATTGGCCTCGGGCGGCTTCGCGCTACAGTGATCTGTTAGCAGTAGTAATGGTAGTAGCAGAGCAATATTTTTTTTTGGAAAGGGGGCAGTAGGTGGAAAAAAGTTTGGGATCACTGCATTAGAACAAAACAACTCAAAATACGTTTGGCGTTTTTCGATTGTTAAAAACGAGCAGTTGTTTATGCAAGGGATTTTCTTCCAGGACCTTTGAAGATAAGACTGAAATACGGTAATTTCAATATAAGAACCACACAATTCTGAAAAAAAATCTAATTGTATTTAGGCTGAAATTCCGTAACTTTAAGTCAATCTATTGCAGACCATGGGTGGAGTAAGATCAACGTGCCATATGTCATCGCTGCCAGGCCTAAAGGACATTATCTGACACTTTCACACAAAGGAAATAATTTTCCAAAAATATTTCCGAAGTAGTTCTCAAATGGATTCGTAGTTTACACTACCTTTCCATTTACAGTTAAAACGAAATAAAAATATGAAAAAACGGCATAGTTTGTTAATAAGACAATAGAATAATAACAAAAGAAATTTTCCGTAAAATAATAAAGTCCGAATATTTCGGCTTCACGTCTGAAAGCCATTTTCAACAAGAAAAAAAATTAAATAAAAAGAATGAACAAACTAACTTAAATAAACAAAGCATACAAAGAAAATTGTCACAAAGACATTGTTAAGATGTGAATTCTTCTTTTCTTTTGTTTTCCTTTTGTTTATCATAGCATTTGTGGTTTTTACCCTTTTTCTTATGTATTTAGTTTATTTTAAGTTATTTTTTTTCTTCTTTGTTTTTCTGTTGATAAAAGCTTCCGGATCTGAAGCCGATAATATTCATATTTTTATTAAAATTAGAAAAAAAGGTTTTTGTTGTTTTTCCATTGACTTATTGAAAAATTATACCAGTTTCCTTTAATTTCATATCGTTTAATTGTTCTCAAATGGAGAGCAATTAAAAAGCAATGTATGTCAAATCATACTTTGAATCTCCTCATCTACATTGCCCTGCTGAACCTTCCTTTGAGATAGGCTTACAAATATCTTCTGGCAAGAATTTCATAAATACATGTGTATTATACGGCAAATACTCAAGTGCTTCATTTCATTAGCACCTATTTCGTTGACACTCAATCGTAATGAAATATACAAATATCTCGAAAATATAATACTTCACAAACAAAGCTATATATTCGCACATTAGGGAGGGTGGGTGTAAGGTATAGCAGGTCTGCATGTAAGCTGTGTTAGGTACAATAGTTCTGCATATTATGATGTAAGAATTATTTTCTAACTTCAAGCTATCCAAACTATTTACACCTGCCTCTCCTCCCTAATGTGCAAATATATAGCACACATTATATATTTACCATCTATTCCGCTAATTGTCGTTGTCTCGTCTCATGCTAAGCTCAAAGAAACTAACGAAGAAACCGGTTTATTCTCGAGTTTTACACAGCGTAAATTTGATTGTTTGCCGTATAATACACAAGTACCATTTCAGAAGTTTGAAAATGTCAGATAGCCTAAAACCCTTATCCATGACTGTCAAGATTTAAGTAATGTTCAATGTTTATGTGGCCCCAAGAAAAGTCAGTCTCTTTACTTCTCTTTTGGGCTTGTTGCATTTGCTCCATATTGGCAAACATCATATAAGTATCATATAGACGTTACAAATTAATCAAAATAATTTTGCTCTGACAAATACAGTTAATCCTTCAACAAGTACCCTGTGTCACAGCCAACTATTTTTGAACGAAGCTGATGTAATCAAGAATACCTGAAATAATCAGTTTTTCAGGAACCTTACAAAAATCTGTCATTTTTAAACGTATTGAAAGATTGACACATTATTTTGGCAGGCATCAGTTTGCAAGCTTAAAAATAAGAACAGAGGTGACGAAAAAAATAGATGCTATTAATTGTCTGAACGCGTAGTTGGCCTTTAGTAAGAAATCAAATAATATCTAGTGCTATTGATGACTCAGTTATGTATAGAAAAATCACAACCAATGGAAATGACTTGAACCACGTTTTAAAAATATGACGTGACGAAAATTTCTTCCCATTGCCAATTCTTCAAAAGTTATCTCAGCCATACATTGTTGCACTGACATACTTCCCCAGATTCCTAATATCCGGTTCACAAGTGCTATTGAACATTCGACCATTCATTTCTTTCCGCTTACCCGAAACTTTCATCTCCCAAACCCTCCAACTTCTTACAACACATAAAGTGCTCTAGATCGTTGAGTTACACAATTGGAATTTGACTGACTTAAATTGCCCCCTAAATCTTACTTTAATTTTTTATCCCAAAATTTCATTCCCTTAAATCCTCTAGCTCCTTACAACGCATAAATGATTGGGATTCTCATGTTACACAGTCGGGCTTAGACTTTGGCTTACACTTCCTCTTAAATTTGATTTAAGTTTCCATCCCAAAGTTCCTTCCTCAATGCCTCCAGTTTCTTAAAGCGTATAAGTGTTCCATATCCTCATGTTACACAACAAATCTTTGACTTTAACTTATATTCCCTCCAAACTTGACCTAAATTTTCATGCCAAAAATTTCCTTTCTCAATTCCTTCAGCACCATACACCACATATTTACTCTAAATCTTCAAGTTATACAACGGTATTTTGATTTTGCCTAAAATTTCCTTTGAAAATTGATTTAAATTTCCATTTCAAAAATTTTCTTCCTCAAATCTTCCAGCTCCCTCCAATACAAAACAGGCTTTAGATCCTGATATTAAAAAAATTAATAAGAAAACAAGTTTTTTAAGTGAAAGTAAGGAGCGACATTAAAACTCAAAACGAACAAAATTATTCTGTATATGAAAGGGGCTGTCCCTTCCTCAACGTCTCGCTCTTTACGCTGAAGTTTTTTATTGTTTTGAAAAATTAGAGCTGTGAGAAAGAGTCAAACTTTAGCGTAAAGAGCCAGACGGAATAATTTCTGTTCATTTTAAGTTTTAATGTCTTTCCTTACTTGCAGTTAAAAAAGACTTGTTTTTTTAATTTAATTTCTGAACATTTTTGAATATATTTATATGTTTTGATTTTGGTTCTCCGCACCGGAATAATTAAAACAAAATTTGCACACTAATTTATTTTTCGGCTATTTTTTTTTTTATTTAATGAGAATAAAAATCCAATTCTTTTGATGCATCTATTGGTATCAAAATTTCGTTTTTTAGAGTTTCGGTTACTATTGAGCCGGGTTGCTCCTTCACCCTCTTCATAGAATTTCTCTCCTCCATGAAATATTCCTCCATGGAAAGATCCTCCCATGTAATCCCCTCCCCCAGCCCCCCCCCCCACCAGAAAATATCCCTCCTGAATGCTTCCCAATAACCAATACTATGTTCAAACAATGGGCAAAGTTCATAACTGGCAGCCCTTCCCCCGGGAACTATGGGTGATTAAGTCGTCCTCAAAGACAAAGTAATTAAATATTTTGACTATGCTGAACAAAATGGCTATCAAAAAAATTTTATCCGGTGACTTTGGGAAAAAATGAGCGTGAGAGGGGTTCTAGTTGCCCTCCAATCTTTTTGGTCTCTTAAAAAAGGCACTAGAACTTCTAATATCCGCTCAAATGAGCCATATCGCGACATTCTAGGACCACTGGGTCGATACGATTACACCTGGGAAAAAGGAAAAAACAACAAGAAAAAGCAAATAAACACGCATTCGTGATCTTTCTACCGACAAAAAATACAAAATTCCACATTTTTGCAGATAAGAGCTTGAAACCTTTATACTAAGGTTTTCTGATACACTGAATCTGATGGAGTGATTTTCATTAAGATTCTATGACTTTTAGAGAGTGTTTCCTCCTTTTTTGAAAATAAGGCAAATTTTCTCAGGATTGTAACTTTTGATGGGTAATACTAAACTTAATGAAACTTGCATATTTAAAATCAGCATAAAAATCAAATTCTTTTTATATATCTATTTATATCAAAATTCCATTTTTAGAGTTTCGGTCACTATTTCAGCCCAGTCGCTTAAAATCAAGTACTTGTGGGCAACAAGCCATTGCTAATCAAAAAGTTCGTGGTAACGAACTGTAGTAAGGAGCGACCCCGCTCAATAGTAACCGAAACTCTAAAAATGGAATTTTGATATCAATAGTTACATCAAAAGAATCAAATTTTAATGCTGATTTTAAATACATAAGTTTCATCAAGATTAGTCTTACCCCTCAAAAGTTACGAGCCTGAGAAAATATACCTCATTTTAGAAAATAGGGGGAAACAACCCCAAAAGGTCATACAATCTTAATAAAAATCACACCGTCAGATTCAGTGTATCAGAGAACTCTATTGTAGAAGTTTCAAGCTCCTATCAAACAGTTCGTGGTAACAAACTGTAGTAAGGAGGGATCCGGCTCAATAGTGACCAAAACTCTAAAAACCGGAATTTCAATACCAAGAGTTATCTCAAAAGAATCGCCTTTTAATGTTGATTTTAAATATATAAGTTTCATCAAGTTTAGTCTTACCCATCAAAAGTTACGAGGCTGAGAAAATTTGCCCTATTTTAGAAAATAGGAGGAAACGCCCCCTAAAAGTCATAGGATCTTAACGAAAATCACACCATCAGATTCAGCGTATCAGAGAACTCTAATACCGAAGTTCCAAGCTCCTATCTACAAAAATGTGGAATATTGTATTTTTTGGCATAAGACAAATCACGGATGCGTGTTTTTTTTTTTTTTTTTTCTAATTCCCAGGGGTGATCGTATCGACCCAGTAATTCTATAATTTTGAGAGAATGCTCATTCAAACGGAAATGAAAAGTTCTAGTGCCCTTTTTAAGTGTCCAAAAATTGGAGGGCACCTAGGCCCCCTCCCACGCTCATTTTCTCCCCAAACTCGTCGGATCAAAATTCTGAGATAGCCATTTTATTTAGCAATAGTCGAAAAACCTTATGACTATGTCTTTGGGGACGATTTATTCCCCAGAGTCCCCGTGGGAGGGGCTGCAAGTTACAAACTTTGACCAGTGTTTGCATATAGTGATAGTTATTGGGAAGTGTACAGACGTTTTCAGGGGGATTTTTTGGTTGGGAGGAGGGGTTGAGAAGAGGAGGTTATGTGGGGGAAACTTTCCATGGAGGAATTTGTCATGGGGGAAGAAGATTTCCACGAAGGGGGCGCAGCATTTTCTAGCATTATTTAGAAAAGTAAGGAGTAGCATTAAATCTTAAAACGAACAGAAAATACTACGCAGATAAGGGGTTTAACTCCTCCTAATACGTCACTTTTTGCGCTAAAGTATTTTTAGTAATTTCAACTATTTACTCTACAGCCTTTGTGATTCAGGGGACAAAATTTAAGCTTTAGTTTAAAGAGCGAGGTATTGACGAGTGGGCGAACCTTCTCATACACGTAATAAAAATATACGAATATAGAAGTTTGTTACGTAAGCTAATTCGTAAGTTTACTAATGAAAACGTTCGTAAAAAACTAAAATTTCTAGTTGCCTTTTTAAGTACCCCAAAAATTGGAGGACAACTGGGCCTCCTCCCCCCTCTTTTTTCTCCTAATCATTCGATCAAAACTATGGGAAAGCCATTTAGCCAAATAAATAAATATGCAAATTTCGCTTTAATTATTTATCTGCGGGGAGCCGAAATCAAAACATGGATTAACTAAAAAAAACGTTCAGTAATTAAAGAAAAAAAAGAAGTTTTTTTAACTGAAAGTGAGAAGCTACATTAAAACTAAAATCGAACAGAAGTTACCCCGTATATGAAAGGGGCCATTCCCTCTTCAACACTCTGCTCTTTACGCTAAAGTTTTTACCGTTTTAAAAAGTAGAGTTGAGAGAAAGAGTCAAACTTTAGTGCAAAGAGCGAGGCGTTGAAGAGGGATATACGGGGTAATTTATGTTTGTTTTAAGTTTTAATATTGCTTCTTACTTTCAGTTAAAAAAAACTTCTTTTTTTTTATTTAATCCACAAAAAGGTGGAATTTCAGATTTTTTGCCAGAAGACAGATCACGGATGCGTGTTTATCTTTTTTTGATTTTTTGCTCGTTTTTCCCCAGGGGTAATCGTATCGACTCAGTGGTCCTAGAATGTCGTGAGAGGGCTCATTCTAACGAAAATTAAAAGTTCTAGTGCCCTTTTTAAGTGGCCAAAAAAATTTGAGGGTATCTAGGCGCCCTCCCACGCTCATTTTTTCCCAAAGTCACCGGATCAAAATTCTGAGACAGCTATTTTATTCACTATAGTCGAAAAACCTAATAACTATGTGTTTGGGGATGACTTACTCCCCCACAGTCCTCGTGGGAGGGGCTACAAGTTATAAGCTTTGACCTTTGTTTGCATATAGTAGGTCTAAAGGTTATTGGGAAGTGTACAGACGTTTTCAGGGGGATTTTTTTGGTTTGGAGGGGGGAAGAAGTTGAGGAGGGGGGTTACGTGGGAGGATCTTTCCATGGAGGAATTTTTCATGGGGGAAGAGAACAACAATGAAGGGGGCGCAGGATTTTCTAGCATTATGAAAAAAAACAACGAAAAAAATAAATATGAGAAGTTTTTTCAACTGAAGGTAAGGAGCAGCAATAAAAATTAAAACGAACAGAAATATTACGCATATGAGGGGTTTACCTCCTCGTAATACCTCGCTCTTTAAGCTAAAGAATTTTTAGTAATTTCAACAATTTATTCTAAGGCTCATTCTAACGGAAATTAAAAGTTCTAGTGCCCTTTTTAAGTGGCCAAAAAAAATTTGAGGGCATCTAGGCGCCCTACCACGCTCATTTTTTTCCCAAAGTCACCGGATCAAAATTCTGAGACAGCGATTTTATTCACCATAGTCCAAAAACCTAATAACTATGTCTTTGGGGACGACTTACTCCCCCACAGTCCTCGTGGGAGGGGCTGCAAGTTACAAACTTTGACCTGTGTTTGTATATAGTAATGGTTATTGGGAAGTGTACAGACGTTTTCGGGATTTTTTTGGTTTGGAGGGGGGAGAAGTTGAGGAGGTGGGTTACGTGGGAGGATCTTTCCATGGAGGAATTTGTCATGGGGGAAGAGAAATTCAATGAAGGGGGCGCAGGATTTTCTAGCATTATTAAAAAAAAACAAAAAAAAAATATGAGAAGTTTTTTCAACTGAAGGTAAGGAGCAGCATTAAAAATTAAAACGAACAGAAATATTACGCATATGATGGGTTTACTTCCTCGTTATACCTCGCTCTTTAAGCTAAAGTATTTTTAGTAATTTCAACAATTTATTCTACGGCTTATTCTTAAGGAATTGGGACAAAATTTAAGCTTTATTGTAAAGAGCAAGGTATTGACGAGGGGGCGAACCCCCTCATATACGTAATAAAAACATACGAATATAGAAGTTAGTTACGTAAGTTAATTCGTAAGTTATGTATATTTTTACTAATAAAAACGTTCGTAAAAATAAAAGTTCTAGTTTCCTTTTTAAGTGACAAAAAAATTGGAGGGTAACTAGGCCTACTCCCCCGCTCTTTTTTTTCTCAAAATCGTCCCATCAAAACTATGAGAAAGCCATTTAGAAAAAAAATAAATTAACATACAAATTTCGTTTTAATTATTGATGTATTTAATTTTGTTATTTTTATTTTATGAAAATAAATAGAACTTGAACTTGAAAAACTTGTACGGAGAGCCAAAATCAAAAAGTTCATTAATTCAAAAACGTACAGAAATTAAATATAAAAAAACCAAGTTTTTTAACTGAAAGTAAGAAGCGACATTAAAACTTAAAACGAACAGAAATTACTCCGTATATGAAAGAAGCTGTTCCCTCCTCAACGCAACGCTCTTTATGCTGAAGTTTTTTACTATTTTAAAAAGTAGAGTTGAGAGAAAGAGTCAAACTTTAGCGTAAAGAGCGTTGGGTTGAAGAGGGAACAGCTCCTTTCATATACGGAGTAATTTCTGTTCGTTTTGTATTTTAATGTCGCTTCTTACTTTCAGTTAAAAAAAACTTGTTTGTTTTATTTAATTGCAAAAAAAGCCGAGACAGATAGTCTGATTGAGTCAAAGACAAATCTGACCTGAACTGTTTTTAGGATTGTATAAAAATGATGTAGTTTGTTACCACGAACTATTTGACAACGTGCTTTTTATAGAAGAGAAAAAAAATGAAGACAACCTTTAGCGTCTTAGATTGTTGTTGACGAACAGTTGATTGTGCAAGGAAGGTTTTTTATTGGCCTTCAAAATAAAATATAATTTTGATATCAAACGTTTCAAATTCCAATTATTTCTGAATTTCAGAAAAGAAGATACAACGCATTTTGGAAAAATAGGAAATTCTAAAATAGGAAAAATAGGAAATTCTTCTAAGAAACATGTAACAGAAACATGTAATTTCTGTTCGTTTTGTATTTTAATGTCGCTTCTTACTTTCAGTTAAAAAAAACTTGTTTGTTTTATTTAATTGTAAAAAAAGACAAGACAGATAGTCTGATTGAGTCAAAGACAAATCTGACCTAAACCGTTTTTAGGATTGTATAAAAATTATGTAGTTTGTTACCACGAACTATTTGACAACGTGCTTTTTATAGACGAGAAAAAAAAATGAAGACAACCTTTAGCGTCTTAGATTGTTGTTGACGAACAGTTGATTGTGCAAGGAAGGTTTTGATTGGCCTTCAAAATAAAATATAATTTTGATATCAAATGTTTCAAATTCCAATTATTTCTGAATTTCAGAAAAGAAGATACAACGCATTTCGGAAAAATAGGAAATTCTAATTTTCTTGACGAAATTAGAATTTTATCGTGGAAAAGGAACAGTTTTTCGTGGAAGAAGGGGAAAAAGTGTGATTTTTATCCCTTGGCTGTCATTACTTTATCTTTAAACATTCAATTTCCCTAAAATCTGCTTGACTTTTTTTTAACAAACATGAAGTATTAAATTTTGAATTTTTCTTAAAATTTAAGAAAACTGAAGACAGTGCAGCAATTGCAATTCCTTCGGATTCCTTTGTGTGCTATTTCCCGTGACCCCAGGATTCATCCCCACTTTTCTCTAAAATTGAAAAGCATGGATAATAAAAAATTATAGGATTATGAGAAGAAAGCTGGGGTGCATTCTAGAAATTAATTTTCACTTACTAGCCTAATTAGTGCATTCTTTTTTCATGATCTTGGGGAACAGAACTGTATATAGCAATGCCGTTAGGTTCAAGGGAACGCTTATTTCATGACATAGCTGATTACATCTCATGGAATCTAGGGCGTATCCATGATATGTTCGGGGGGGATCATATTATCCAGGTGGGGGCACTACAAACTATAAAAAGCGCATGAAACATTTGCTTACAGGCATATGACATTTCCCGAGTCCGAATTTTTTTTTTGAGGGGGGGGGGGGGCTTGAAAGTGCATTGCACAGAATACATAAATCAACAGTGCTATAGCTCTGGATTTTTAGGAGTTTTAACAAAGTATTCTCAACATCTATGGAAATACTTTTTTTTTTAATACTCTTTCTTTGATATCTTTGTTCAATCGAGTGATCTTCGCACGAGATTTGCTAATGTGATAGCTCGCCCTGGATCTGACCATCTTCCATTAATATCTACAATTAATCATCCTGTGAAAAAACTGCGAAAGAAAAAGGTTATAACTCGACTAATGAAAAAAGAAAATCTCCAAAAATTTGCAAAAGAGATCAGCATTATTGATTGGAGTCCTGTTTTTGAAGAAAAAAATGTCTTTCAAGAGCATTAGATAGCCTTATCTCAGCCATATTGCCTATTTATGAAAGAGCATGCCCCCTCAAGACTATAAAGTCCAAAAAACTTGTTCCATGAAAGCCATGGATATCGATGGAAATGATTGATGACAGAGTATTGAGAAAAAGGTAATCTGAGGGATATTTAGATGATTGGAGTGATGAAGCTTTTGACCTATTTAAAACACAGAGCAATCTAGTGGATAAACTTAGATAAAATGCAATTTATAATTTATAATCATGAATTTGAGAATAGCAAAGGGAACGTGAAAGAAATGTGAAGGGCAATAAATGAATATAAGTGACAATAAGTGACAAAGAAGATAAGAAGAATGAAGAAATGTGATTAAGCAGTTGTGACCGTGATAGCAAAAGTACAAGTGTTAATAAATTTGGTAAATTTTTCCTCGAATATTGGTCCTGAAGTACAAGAAGTGAAATCTAGGGTCCTGAAGGTTCAGAAGTGAAGTTTAGTAATTTTTTGTGATATAAGAGGTGAATATCTGGAAATGAATTTTAATTTGTGTACTAGTGAGGAAGTGAGTAAAATTGTGAAGTCGCTGGAGTCTAATTCAGCTGGAGTGGATGGCTTAACTCTTCGAGGGCTTAAAGCTATTTTAGGGTACATACTACCTTGTCTGGTGTTTATTAATCTTCTCTAGAAAAGGGTGATTTCCCTGAACAGCTTAAGGCCACGAAGGTCATACCCCTCCACAAGGGTGGCTGCAAAAGCGATAATGAAAATTGGCGACCGATTTCGATTTTACCTCTTTTTTCAAAAATATTAGAAAGAGTTTTCCATAAACACCTATATGATTTTCTCCAGGATAACGAATTATTAAGTGAAACCTAATTTGGGTTCCAAAAGGGACACTCCGCAACTCAAGCTTTGTAGCATCTGGTATTTGATACTGTAGATTTCAATATTTTGCTGGACCAACTCAAGTGTCTGGGAATTCGCGGCACTTCTTTACAGCAGTTTGAAAGTTATCTTGGAAGATCCTTGTGTGTAGTACTTAATATTGTGATTTCATCTTCTTATCGACTAAAATGTGGAGTTCCGCAAGGTTCCGTTTCAGGTCCCTTACTTTATCTTGTGTGCGTAGATGCGACACGTTTTTATCGTCAAGATGTCTACGTAACAACCTTTACTGATGGTACAGCTTTGACAATTTGTGCTAAATCGATCGAAGAGGTTGTTTTGAAATTAAATGATGCGTTCAGAAGGCTGGATGTTTTTATGAACCTTAGCAGGCTGTGTGTCAACGTGAAAAAGTCATTTCTAATGACTTTCTGCAGAGTAGGCATGCCAGTTGATGCTAGAGATCTAGTTATTTTATCCGGAAGGCCTATTCAACAAGTTCATATGCTGCGATACTTAGGATTTTCCATTGATTCAGACCTTTCATGAAAGCATCAAAGTAATATTATTTCTTTAAAAATTGCCCGAGGAGTAGGAATGCTTCGTGGCTTGAAGCATTTCTTGCCAAAGCGGATTCTACTAATGATTTATTGCTCATTTTTTTACACATATCTGTCATGTGGCTGTCTGATTTGGAGCAGCACTTTTTGCTGTAATTTCAAAAAGTCCAGATTCATCAGAATAATATCGTGAGGATCATAGGCAAGTATGTCAAGGATGTGAATGATACAAGTGCTTGTTTTAAGTCTTTAAACTTCTTTAATGTGGGCCAGCTGTGGGATTATCAAGAAGCAGTTTTCGTTTTCCAGTGCGTGTATAATTTAGTCCCAGGTATTTTTGGTGACAATTACCGTACAAACAATGATATTCACGAATGTGATACGAGGAATAGTGATAAATTGGTGACTGAGCTTAAGAGTAGCACAAGATCAGGATTTCGATTACAGTTTCTTGGAACTGAAGTCTGGAATTCTCTACCAGTGAGCATCAGGGCGGTTGAGCATCTTCTAGAGTTTAAGAGAAAGTTAAAAGATAATTTGATTGAGAATGGTTGGGTTTGTATTTATTTATGAGGAGGTAGGAGGTGGTAGGGAGGTCTGGATAGTTGGGGGTGGTAAGGAAGAGTGAGTGGATGGGTGGTAGGGAGGAGTGGGTGATGGTGAGTGAGTAGGGTTGTTGGGAGATTTATATGTATATATATATATATATATATATATATATATATATATATATATATATATATATATATATATATATATATATATATATATATATATATATATATATTTTAAGGGAATATTGTGCAGGAGACTGGTCTTCTTTTTTTGTGGCATGTTTTATATTTTTTTGTTAGTTATTTATTATGTTATTTAGTTGGTGTGTTTATAAAATGGTTAATTTTTACTACTGCACGCCAACAAAGACCTGTGTTTTTCCATCAGTGCAGTATATGTATAAAGTAAAGAGCTAAAATTGTGTTTATTAATAAAGTACCGTATTGTAGAAAAAAAACGCAACTTAAAGTTGTATTTCCAGACACCGAGAAGACCAGCGAACGTTATAAAGAACAATGTTTTCCCTGAGGTACGATCTATCTTAGATCTTCTCCATAGTTACACCAATACATTAGATTAGTTTTGAGCATCTAATAAATGACTTTATAATTAAAGATACTAGTACTAATAATTTCCTTAAATAAGGTGGAAGCGTAAAGGAATACAATTTACAACCTGTCTTTTGTAATTAATGTTAGTGATTAAAAATTTAGAAATAATAAATTACCATTAATGATTTGCAACATGTCTTACAATCAGTTGTTCACAATTTCCCCTAGAGATTACTTCATTTTGTTATTGCTTATATTTTAGATTAAAATACTTTTTTTCTACTCTATAATCAACTTATTATACTTAAAAAAAAGTTGAAACCTAATACGTTTCTTAGAGAGGATTATATAAATAAAACAATTTTTCAACTTAAATTAAGGAGCACCATTAAAACTTAAAACGAACAATAATTATTACGTATATGAGTGGGTTGTCCCCTTCTGTAAACCTCGCTCTCTACGCCAGAGTTTTTTTTAGTACTTTTAAAAAAGCTTCTTGTTGTTTTATTACGCATTAAATTATTACGCGTATGAGGGGTTCACCTCCACCTAATACATTGCTCTTTAAGCTGAAGTAATTCTATTAATTTTTAACTATCTATTCTACGGCCTTTGTGATTCAGGGGTCATTCTTAAGGAATTGGAACAAAATATAAGCTTTAGCGTAAAGAGCGAGGTATCGACGAGGGGTGAACCCCCTCATATACGCAATAAAAACATATGAATAAAGAATTTCGTTACGTAAGTTAATTCGTAAGCTACGCGTATTTTTTACTAATAAAAACATTCGAAAAAATTAAAAGTTCTAGTTGCCTTTTTAAGTAATCAAAAAATTGGAGGGCAACTAGGCCTCCTCCCTCGCTCCTTTTTCCTCAAAATCTTTCGATCAAAACTATGAGAAAGCCATTTAGCCAAAAAAAATTCATATGCAAATTTCGTTTTAATTATTTATGTGTGGAGAGCCAAGATCATAACATGAATTAATTCAAAAACTTCCAGAAATTAAATAAAAAAACAAGTTTTTTTTAAATGAAAGTAAGGAGCGGCATTAAAACTTAAAACGAACAGTTACTCCGTATATGAAAGGGGCTTTTCCTCCTTAACGCCCCGCTCTTTACGCTAAAGTTTTTTACTGTGTTAAAAAGCAGAGTTAAGAGAAAGAGTCAAACCTTAGCGTAAAGAGCAAGGCGTTGAGGAGGAAAGGCCCCTTTCATGTACAGAATAATTCCTGTTCGTTTTAAGTTTTAATGTCGCTCCTTATTTCATTTAAAAAGACTTTTTTTTATTTAATAAATAAAAGAAAATGAGACCTGATTGCATTTTAATCTTCTTTTTGTTAAGATTTTGATTTGCATACTGATGGAAATCTTGGTTAACCGGGGCTAGAAGTTAACCAAGGTCTTCAGTTCCTTTTAGATATATTGAAAAATGGCTTCAATTTCCATGAATTTAGGTGGAGGGGAAAATGTATGTGTCCAAATCTAAGGAGGAGGATTTTTTTTTTTTTTTCTGTTTTTTCAAACAAAAAGATCAAATGAAGCTATTTTCAATGAAGTTGTCGAAATAAAGGTATTTTTCAATATCTAGGGGGGCTGAATATCTTGGGGGAATAATCCTTGGCCTGAGACCCCTGATAATGAAGTTTTTCTTTGGATATGAGGGCATTAGTATTAAATGCAAATGCCTTTGAAGTATTTGGTGAATGTTGGGAAATCTTATGTTTTTGACAATTTAAACCTCTTTGGCAAATATAACAATTGTCTGATTCATTTCTCTAAATATTACGAATATGAAAATAAGTTAATATTGTTTCTAATGCATGTCTTACATTGATTCATAATTTAAATTATTGCTAGCTTGACACTTTAATTACAGACGTAAAAGATATGCCACATATTAATTGCTTACATCAAAAACATTTATTCTAGGGACTGACATATTTATAGACCCGAAAGTCAACTTTATTCGACTGAAGAACTATTCGAAGGCTTTTGCAATAGCTCTATTAGATGTGCGCAACTTCATGCCTTGAACCTTGCAACAGTTCTTATCCCCAGTGGCAGCAGTGCAATACAAAGTGGTAATCCTTGCAACATAACCTTGCAACAGTAAATAACCTTGCAACAGTTCTTATCCCCAGTGGCAGTAGTGCGATACAAAGTGGTAACCTTTTGCAATAGCAACGGCAAATGTCTTTGGTGGCATTTCATAATGACTGGTAAAAAGAAGTTTGTTAAAGTTGTCCGAAAAATTTTTGCTTTGAACCGTACTAATGTTACCATTTTTAGGGGCCAGTACAATGGTAGGCTAATTCATTGCAATTGTATTGACGACTTTCTTCGCTGGTATTTCTTATTGACAGGAAAAATAGGTTTATGGCAGTTGCGACAACAACTTAGTGCCTTGAATAGTACTACATCACCCTTCCCCAATGACCAGTACAATGTCTAATTTATTCCATTAGTAATGGCAAATTAAGTGGCAATTCATATTCGCTACTAAATATAGGTTTAAATATGAATTTATGGATGCTAGTAAATAAGGATTTATAGTAGTTAAAAACAATGTTGTGTCTTGAATCATATTACTGTTACTATCTCTATTGGGAGGTTCTCTATTGGAGGTTCTACTATCTCTATTGGGAGGTACAATGGTAGTTTCTTCTAATAACAATAGCAACTGTTTTCGGGGCAACTCAAAGTGGCTGGTAAAAGCATGTTTATTGAAGTTGTGAAAAATTCTATTCCATGAGTGGCACTACTGTCCCCCTTCTCCAATGGCCAGTACAGTGTTAATCTATTCGGTACTTCCGTATAATCAAGAATACACTCAAGAAGTGAAGATAGGTTTATTATAATGAAATATACCAAAATATTATGAAAGCATAATACTTTAGTAACAAAATTATGTAAACTAAAGCAAAGTATTGTGGAAAGCAGGCCACCCAGGACGCAATATATTAAATACCTAACCTAACCGAAATACCAAATCTATATATTGAATATTTAATTAAAATATACGTACAACATAGACTTTCCCTATTAGCCTAAGCTAAGCTAAAAAAAAAAACTTGTTTTTTTATTTAGTTTCTGAGTGTATTTGAATTCATGCATGTTTTGATTTTGGCTCTCCGCACATGAATACTTAGAACGAAATTTGCATTTTTTTTTTTTTTTTGGCTAAATGGCTTTTTCATAGTTTTGATCGGATGATTTTGAGAAAAAAGGAGTAGGGGAGGAGGCTTGGTTGCTCTTCAATCTTTTGGTTACTTAAAAAAGGCAACTAGAACTTTTAATTTCTTAAGAACATTTTTAATAATAAAAAATATACTTAACTTCCGAATTAACTTTCGTAACGAGCTTCTATATTCGTATATTTTTATTACGTATATGAGGGGGTTTGCCTCATCTTTAATATCTTGCTCTTTACTCTAAAGCTTAAGTTTTGTCCCAACTCTTTAAGAATAACCCCTGAATCACAAAGTCCGTAGAAGAAATAGTTGAAATTACTAAAAATACTTTAGCGTAAAGAGCAGGTATTTAGGAGTAGATGAACCCCTCATATGTGAGTAATTTCTTTTCGTTTTAAGTTTTAATGCTGCTCCTTACTTTCAGTTGAAAAATTTTTTTCATATTTATCTTTTGATTGTTTTTGTTTTATATAATAATAGAAAATCCTGCACCCTCTTCATGGAAATACTCTCCTCCCATGACAAATTCCTCCATGGAGAGATCCTCCCATGTAACCCCCCTCTCAACCCCCTCCTATCCAAGAAAAAATTCCCCTGAAAACGTCTGTACACTTCCCAATAACTATTACCATATGTAAACACTGGTCAAAGTTTTTAACTTGTAGCCCCTCCCCGGGGACTGTGAGGGAGTAAATCGTCCACGTATTGTTTGATTCATCGTAGCTATTAAAAATAGGTTTAAATATATATTTGTGGATATTAGATAAATATAGGTTTTTGCAAATTGTGAAAACAGTTTTTGCCTTTAATCCAACTACTGTACCTTCTCCATTAGCTAGTACACTGGATATTTATTATAGTAACAATAGAAACTGTATTAAGTGGCAACTTATAGTGACTATCAAACAGTTCGTGGTAACGAACTGTAGTAAGGAGCGACCCGGCTCAATAGTAAACGAAACTTAAAAAATGGGATTTTGATACTATACATCAAGAGAGTCGGATTTTTATGATGATTTAAAATATATAAGTTTCATCAAATTTAGTCTTACTTGTCAAAAGTTACGAGCCTGAGAAAATTTGCCTTATTTTGGAAAATAGGGAGAGACACCCCCTAAAAGTCATAGAATCTTAACGAAGATCACACCATCACATTCAGCGTATCAGAGAACCATATTTTAGAATTTTCAAGCTCCTATCAGCAAAAATGTGGAATTTCGTATTTTTTTGCCAAAGGACCGATCACGGGTGCTTGTTTATATGTTTGTTTGTTTATATTTTGATATCAATAGCTACATCAAAAGAATCGCATTTTAATGCTGATTTTAAATATATAAGTTTCATCAAGTTTAGTCTTAACCATCAAAAGTTACGAGCCTGAGAAAATTTGCCTTATTTAGGAAAATAGGAGGAAACACCCCCTAAAAGTCGTAGGATCTTAACGAAATTGACACCATCAGATTCAGCGTATAAGAGAACCTCACTGTCGAAGTTTCAAGCTCCTATCTACAAAAATGTGGAATTTTGTATTTTTTGACAGAAGACAAATCACGGGTGCTTGTTTATTTGTTTGTTTTTTTGTTTGTTTATTTTCCCAGGGGTCATCGTATCGACCAAGTGGTCCTAGAATGTCGCAAGAGGGCTCATTCTAACGGAAGTGAAAAGTTCTAGTGCCCTTTTGAAGTGACCAAAAAATTGGAGGGCATCTAGGCCCCCTCCCGCGCTCATTTTTTTCCGAAAGTCAACGGATCAAAATTCTGAGATAGCCATTTTGTTCAGCATAGTCAAAAATCATAATAACTATGTATTTGGGCTCAAAGAGAAAGTGACCGGGACACAAGGAATGTTCGATTAGCAATCACCATCAACAAAGCACCGGGACACAAATGACGACCGGGACACAGGGAATATAAATGACGACCAGGACACTCAAAGAGAAATTACAGACCGGGACACCGGAACACAAATGACGACCGGGACAAAAATGACGACCGGGACACCGGGGCAAAGGGAATATAAATGACGACCGTGACACCCGATGTCCCGGTCTGTAATTTCGTCAGTCGAAATCATGACGTCAGTCGACACACAAACATGACGTCACTCGACAGACACACACACACAGACAACTTATTTTTATATATATAGATAACATACCGGGAACACAGCCTGGAGGCTCATTAGTATTAGGCGTGGTCTCTTTCTCACAGTACAAAAATGTATATTTTTAGAGGTTTGTAGCTATATCAATCTTATAAATATATAACTTGGGAAAGTTGCTATGAATTTTGTAATTTTGCAGTAGTTTTGCCACTTAGCCAGTAATTTCGCCACTGAGCCACAATAGTGTATTCTAGGGCATCCTATCACAACCAAACTCCCAGCAACACGCTGCCGATTTAGTGATAATTGTCAAGCTGCATAAGAACCCGAATTTCTCATGGAAGATTCAGTGGTTCTCTACTGTAAGATGATAGCAACTCTATAACCGCGGGATATCATGAAAATTTAAAAAAGTTAAATTTCAAGGATATCTTTACCAACAGATAAATATTTTACCAATATATAAACAATATATCTTTGGCCATTTGTAGGAAACTGAGAATCCATAAATGTTTCGTGGTAATTTATCTAACTGGGGAGTCCCTTTCCTCGTTGGTCATGCGGAAGCTAGGATGAATCCTGGGCCAGACAAAAGTTATGCAATACAGATGCCCTACTGAGCAATTTTTTAGTAGCCGTTAATTTCGAGGCTTATGCTTGTGTGTCTTAATTTTCTTCTAGGGATATTTTCATTAATGTTGCAAGCAAGCTTATTCAAAAGATCTAAGATTTAGAAAAGAAATTCGACAGAACTATAACTAATTCGTAAATTTTCTTGTGATTACTTATTAATTCAAACCCTATAATAATAACATGAAGCATCATAAGCAAGATTGTACATAATTATAATAACCTTGTGATGGTAGAGTGGATCAGACCTTGTGTTAAATGCAAATGTACTTAGGTTCAAATCTCTCCATTGCAAGGAATTCTCATCTGTGTATAAATATGCTTTATTTCTTGAAGATTTTGCACGTGGAAGTTTCTGTAGAATGCAAATTCAGAGGCAATTTCAAAGCGGAATGAGCAGTTTTTCCACCAGGCAGCAACGTTGCGGCTATTCCGGACGACGCAATTGCCAACGCTATATCATTTTTTGATCGAATTGATGCCAGAATCAGTTTTATCACAAACGCTTTACCAGTACCACCTGGTGCATCCAAAAAGAAGATTTCTCCAGCGTTGTTATCGACACAATGCATTATCGTATCATAAATGTCTTGTGGTTACTTATTAATTCAAACCCATTAATATTAACATGAAACATCATAAGAAATATTGTACATAATTATGAGTACCTTGTGATGATAAAGTGGATCAGACCTTGTGCTAAATGCAAATGCACCCAGGTTCAAATCTCTCCATTGCAAGGAAAGGGCTTTCTTTAGCCATCCCAGATAATTTGGAAATATTGCACGAGGGAGTTTCTGTAGAATGCAAATTCAGAGGCTATTTAAAAAGGGAATGACCAGTTCTTCCACCAGGCACCAACGTTGCGGTTATTCCGAACGACGCAATTGCCAATGCTATGTCATTTTTCATGGAATTGATGCCACAATCAGTTTTATCAATAACGTTTTACCAGTATCACCTGCTTTATCCAATAAGAAGATTTCCCCAACGTTTTTATCGACACAATGCATTATCTTATCATAAATGTCTTTTTGCTCAGTTGTACATACGAAACTAGATCACTCGTGTGATAGATCAATAGATCACTCGTGTTGTAACCTTGTTCACGATCCCATTTTACACATGTCAAAACAGCAGCGGTACGATTAGGTGAAAGCATTCCAAATCCTGAAGAGGATTGTTTGCCATACATAAGCACAAATCTTCAACAATATCTAAAATGTAGTTATAAATTTCTGATGTAAAATCAAAAGTCATATCTGATGTCTCTAACCGTTTTCGATGGAGTATATCCTCGGCCATTTTCGATTTATATTTTTCCCATAACTCTGTAGGAGCTGAAAGAGAGCAAGTTGTTAGTATGATTCCAAGCAATGCATCGATTTTGACTTGGAGTTGACGTTTCGTTTCGCACACGTCATTGATGCAGTTATCCCAGTGTTGGTCATTCTCCAATAAATTCAAAGTTTGGCATGCACTACGGTAAGTGTCATGTATAGTACCGTTTACAGTTCTCAAATGCTCAAAGGACGTCGGACCGGGTACATTCACCAAAATTGCGAATATACAACATTCTTGGCTTTCCCATTGTCTGTGCATATACAAAGCCGTGTGTACTAATAATGACGTCATATGCAAACGCTATTTTTACAAACAAACAAACATGCATACACACAACTCGTTTTTATATAGATAGATAGATAGATAGATACAATACAAATTAACTACGTAAAACTTGCGAATATACAACATTCTTCGCTGTCCAATTGTCGCTGCATATAAATAGATTGTCAGGTTTACCGACCCTCAAACATGCAACGTACAATTGTCCATGGGAAAAACAATCAGTATTAAGATCTATACCACATTTTTCTAATGATTAACCTTGAGCTTTGTTAATGGTGATTGCAAATGCTAATCGAATTGGGAATTGCAATCTTTTAAATTGAAAAGGCAGATCCGTTGGAATCATGGGAATGCGAGGAATAAGAACAGCCTCACCCTCAAAAGGCCCTGTCAAGATTGTGGCCTCTATTAGGTTTTCCATTGTTTTTTTTACGGCAAGTCGCGTGCCATTGCAAAGCTTTGGTGGGTTGATATTTCTTAAAAGTATTATTGGTACGCCTATTTTTAGTTGTAGCACGTGTGGTGGAAACCCTGAAAGATCCACGGAATTTAAAAATTCAGATGGATAATTAACCGCTTCATTTGGTTCCAAAACTGTGTCGACTGACTTGTAAAGGACTGCCTGGTCTCGAATCTTGGTCAAAACAATATTGTTGATTTCGTGGACGTCTATATTTTTGGGTGCGAGAATCGCTCTTTCACTTAGCCATTTATTATTTTTATAATTGTTTAGAATATTCGGAAATACTTTTTCAATCAATTCATTTTTGGACGTCACTAAATTACAGAAATCAGAAGGTAGTTGTATACGTCCTGAAATTGAGTCTACTGGGAGCTTTCCGTTTCCAATTGCCAGCAATTGATCTGAAAATGTTTGACCAGAGTTATCGTTTTGCAATCGGATACGCATATTTGTAGTTAATTTTAATGTTTTTACGTGTGCCCATAAATTAGAATTTTTCAGGCAAGCATTCATTTCGTCTGCAGGAGTTGATCTAGGTATTATAGGTAATGTTTGCCTGAAATCTCCCGCTAGCAATATTAATGTGCTGCCAAAGGGTTTCGAATTCCCTCGCAAATCTTTCAAGCATTGATCCAGAGCCTCGAGCGATTTTTTGTGTGCCATTGTGCACTCATCCCAAATAATAAGTTTGCATTGCTGCAATACTTTACCCATCCCAGATGATTTGGAAATATTGCACGTGGGAGTTTCTGAAGAATGAAAATTCAGAGGCAATTTCAAATCGGAATGAGCAGTTCTTCCCCCAGGCAGCAATGTTGCGGCTATTCCGGACGACGCAATTGCCAACGCTATATCATTTTTTGATCGAATTGATGCCAGAATCAGTTTTATCACAAACGTTCTACCAGTACCTCCTGGCGCATCCAAAAAGAAAATTTCTCCAACGTTGTTATCGACACAATGCATTATCGTATCATAAATGTCTCTTTGTTCCGACGTTAACTTGGAAATGTTATTTTGTACATACGACAATAGATCACTCGTACTGTAACTTTGTTCACGATCCAATTCTACACATGTCGAAACAGCAGCGGCACGGTTAGGTGAAGGCATTCCCAAATCCTGAAGAGGTTTGTTTGCCATACGTACGCACAAATCTTCTATAATAACTAAAGTATAGTTATAAATTTCTGATGTAAAATCAAAAGTCATATCTGACGTCTCTAACTGTTTTCGATGGAGCATATCTTCGGACATTTTTGACTTATATTTTTCCCATAACTCTATAGGAGCTGATGGAGAGCAAGTTGTTAAAATGATGCCAAACAATGCACGAGTTTGACTTGGAGTTGACGTTTCGCACGCGTCATTGATGCAGTTATCCCAGTGTTGGTCATTCTCCAATAAATTCAGAGCTTGGCATGCACTACGGTAAGTGTCTTGTATAGCACCGTTTACAGTTCTCAAATACTCAAAGGATGTCGGACCGGGTACATTCACCAAAAGCAGGAGTAGAAAGAAGCATTCATGTTGATTGGGGTGAACGGTGTAGAGTCTTCCTATCGTGGTATCTTTGAAGATGGTAGGTTGGCCGTCGACTGACTTACCCTGTTTTCGACGTTCAAATACTTTAATTTTTAGTATTCCACGTGTAATACGAAGGCACTTCAGTATACAGCAGTTTTTTTGCAAAACAATCATTTTTGCAAAGCGAAAAGAAAACGGTTAACTTTGTATCCTGTGGATTCAGGGCTCTTTGTTGCACGTTGGTTTCCAAGAAATAAACACGTTGACCATTCTGTAAATGTACCGCTAAGTGAACAACAGCTGGACTACGTTCATGTATCGGAAATGAAAGATTTCGCCAAAAAGCTTCATTACTGCTTATGCATTTTTCAGCCTGATATTGTACGATTTCGTCGATATCTTTGATTTCGGGCTCCAAGCCAAAAACCGCCATGTCACTGCCTTTGTTGACGTATTTACATATGTATTTGATTGCCTTTACGGAGTTACAGTATTCAACACTTATGTGTGCATTAAATGTTTTTGATAATAATGGGGAATATGGAACAGCCCACTGGTTATCTACTTCGATGGTGGTACCGTTACGCTTCTTTATTATTGCTGTTTTACCGCCATCTTCAGTAGATGTTCTTCTATATTTTGGGTAACCATCATTGCCAGTAATTGTGTTGGATACTAAAAGTCGAGGATATTGCTTTGTGCACCTTCCTTTGGCCATGCATGGTAAATTTTCGTTCAGTGCACTGCAAGGTCCATGTATCATATTTTTTACAATAATATCATGTAGCCCCTTATCGACATTTTCATCAGGTATTTCAGCGGAAATCACATCATCAATTTCGTTCGAAGTATTTTTTTTATGTAGCCAGATTAGTATATGTGCGTGTGGCAAACCTCGTTTTTGCCATTCCACTGAGTACATCCAGCATCGCACTGACCCAAACACTTCAAATTTTACTATGTAGTTTATCAGTGATTTCAACTTTTGCCGGAAGACACGGGCCGTAATGTCATGTCTATGAACCGCCGATTGTCCTTGAAGTAAAAGCTGCACGTCAGTCAACACACAAACATGACGTCACCTGACAGACAGATCCACAGACAACTTATTTTTATATATATACTAGCTGTTGGGGTGGCGCTTCGCGCCACCCCAACACCTAGTTGGTGGGGGCGCTTCGCGCCCCCCCCAAGCCCCCCCGCGCGCGTAAGTCGTTACGCGCCATAATAGTTACGCGCCATTGTAGTTGTGTCCCTATGTCCCACCTGTGAATATAGATATATATATATATATATATATATATATATATATATATATATATATATAAATATATATATATATATATATATATATATATATATATATATATATATATATATATATATATATATATATATATATATGGTTTTAACTACGTAAAACTTGCGAATATACAACATTCTTTGCTGTCCCATTGTCTTTGCATATAAATAGATTGTCAGGTTTACCGACTCTTGAACATGCAACATATAATGGTCCATGGGAAAACAATCTGTATTCAGATCTATACCTCATGATTCTAATGATTGCCCTTGAGCTTTGTTGATGGTGATTGCTAATCGACCATTCCCTGTCCCGGTGTCCCGGTCGTCATTTATATCCCCCTGTTTCCCCCGGTGTCCCCGTTGTAGTTGTGTCCCTGTGTCCCGGTCGTCATTTATATTCCCTGTGTCCCGGTCGTCATTTGTATCCCGGTGTCCCGGTCTGTATATACATTCGTTTTTTAGTTTTGTTTTTCTCCTTTTTTTTCCTTTTTTTTTCTTTTTTAGTTTATTTAGATTTTTAGATTTTTTAGTTTTTTTATTAGTTTTTAGTTTTTTTTTCTTTTTAGTTTTTTTGTAGTTTTTACCTTCTTTTTAGTTTTGTTAGTTTTTTTTTACTTATGTCCTGGTCGTCATTTATACTCCCTGTGTCCCGGTGCTTTGTTGATTGCTAATCGAACATTCCTTTTGTCTCGTCATTTATTTTTTTCTTTTTTAGTTCTTTTAGTTTTTACCTTTTTTAGTTTTTTTTTAGTTTTTTAGATGAAATTTTTTTTAAGTTTTTTCCTTTTTTTCTTTTTAGTTTTTTATTGGTTTTTACCTTTATTTTAGCTTATTTTTCAGTTTTTTCCTTTTTTTTAGTTTTTTTTTTTTTTTTATTTTTTTTAGTTTTTTACCTTTTTTTAGTTTTTTTATTTTTTTTAGTTTTTTAGCTTTTTTACTTTTTTTATTAGTTTTTAGTTTTTTTTGTAGTTTTTGCCTTTTTTTAGTTTTTTCAGTTTTTTTTTTAGTTTTTTATTGGTTTTTACCTTTATTTTAGCTTATTTTTCAGTTTTTTCCTTTTTTTTAGTTTTTTTTAGTTTTTAGTTTTTTTAGTTTTTTACCTTTTTTTAGTTTTTTTAGTTTTTTTAGTTTTTTAGCTTTTTTATTTTTTTTATTAGTTTTTAGTTTTTTTTGTAGTTTTTGCCTTTTTTTAGTTTTTTTAGTTTTTTAGCTTTTTTATTAGTTTTTAGTTTTTTTTGTAGTTTTTGCCTTTTTTTAGTTTTTTTCTTTTTAGTTTTTTTGTAGTTTTTACTTTCTTTTTAGTTTTGTTAGTTTTTTTTTTACTTATGTCCTGGTCGTCATTTATACTCCCTGTGTCCCGGTGCTTTGTTGATTGCTAATCGAACATTCCTTTTGTCCTGGTCGCTTTCTCTTTGAGTGTCGTCATTTATTTTTTTCTTTTTTAGTTCTTTTAGTTTTTACCTTTTTTAGTTTTTTTTAGTTTTTTAGATGAAAATTTTTTTTAGTTTTTTCCTTTTTTTCTTTTTAGTTTTTTATTGGTTTTTATCTTTATTTTAGCTTATTTTTCAGTTTTTTCCCTTTTTTAGTTTTTTTTTAGTTTTTATTTTTTTTTAGTTTTTTACCTTTTTTTAGTTTTATTTAGTTTTTTTTAGTTTTTTAGTTTTTTAGCTTTTTTACTTTTTTATTAGTTTTTAGTTTTTTTGTAGTTTTTGCCTTTTTTTAGTTTTTTCAGTTTTTTTTTTAGTTTTTTATTGGTTTTTACCTTTATTTTAGCTTATTTTTCAGTTTTTTCCTTTTTTTTTAGTTTTTTTTAGTTTTTTTTAGTTTTTAGTTTTTTTAGTTTTTTACCTTTTTTTAGTTTTTTAGCTTTTTTATTTTTTTATTAGTTTTTAGTTTTTAGTAGTTTTTGCCTTTTTTTAGTTTTTTTAGTTTTTTAGCTTTTTTATTAGTTTTTAGTTTTTTTTGTAGTTTTTGCCTTTTTTTAGTTTTTTTAGTTTTTTAGCTTTTTTATTTTTTTTATTAGTTTTTAGTTTTTTTTGTAGTTTTTGCCTTTTTTTAGTTTTTTCAGTTTTGACGTCACCTGATCCAGTTTTTTCAGGTGACGTCACCTGACACATCCACAGACAGACAACTTATTTTTATATATATAGATATATATATATATACTAGCTGTTGGGGTGGCGCTTCGCGCCACCCCAACACCTAGTTGGTGGGGGCGCTTCGCGCCCCCCCCCAAGCCCCCCCGCGCGCGTAAGTCGTTACGCGCCATATTAGTTACGCGCCATTGTAGTTGTGTCCCTAGCGCCCCCCCCCAAGCCCCCCCGCGCGCGTAAGTCGTTACGCGCCATTGTAGTTGTGTCCCTATGTCCCACCTGTGAATATAGATAGATATATATATATATATATATATATATATATATATATATATATATATATATATCTATATATATAAAAATAAGTTGTCTGTCTGTGGATGTGTGGATGTGTCAGGTGACGTCACCTGAAAAAACTGGATCAGGTGACGTCAAAACTGAAAAAACTAAAAAAGGCAAAAACTACAAAAAAAACTAAAAACTAATAAAAAAAATAAAAAAGCTAAAAAACTAAAAAAACTAAAAAAAGGCAAAAACTACAAAAAAAAACTAAAAACTAATAAAAAAGCTAAAAAACTAAAAAAACTAAAAAAAGGCAAAAACTACAAAAAAAACTAAAAACTAATAAAAAAAATAAAAAAGCTAAAAAACTAAAAAAACTAAAAAAACTAAAAAAAAGGTAAAAAACGAAAAAAACTAAAAACTAAAAAAAACTAAAAAAAAAGGAAAAAACTGAAAAATAAGCTAAAATAAAGGTAAAAACCAATAAAAAACTAAAAAAAAAACTGAAAAAACTAAAAAAAGGCAAAAACTACAAAAAAAAACTAAAAACTAATAAAAAAAGTAAAAAAGCTAAAAAACTAAAAAAACTAAAAAAAATAAAAAATAAAAAAAAACTAAAAAAAAGGAAAAAACTGAAAAATAAGCTAAAATAAAGGTAAAAACCAATAAAAAACTAAAAAGAAAAAAAGGAAAAAACTAAAAAAAATTTTCATCTAAAAAACTAAAAAAAACTAAAAAAGGTAAAAACTAAAAGAACTAAAAAAGAAAAAAATAAATGACGAAACTCAAAGAGAAAGCGACCAGGACAAAAGGAATGTTCGATTAGCAATCAACAAAGCACCGGGACACAGGGAGTATAAATGACGACCAGGACATAAGTAAAAAAAAAACTAACAAAACTAAAAAGAAGGTAAAAACTACAAAAAAACTAAAAAGAAAAAAAAACTAAAAACTAATAAAAAAACTAAAAAATCTAAAAATCTAAATAAACTAAAAAAGAAAAAAAAAGGAAAAAAAAGGAGAAAAACAAAACTAAAAAACGAATGTATATACAGACCGGGACACCGGGATACAAATGACGACCGGGACACAGGGAATATAAATGACGACCGGGACACAGGGACACAACTACAACGGGGACACCGGGGGAAACAGGGGGATATAAATGACGACCGGGACACCGGGACAGGGAATGGTCGATTAGCAATCACCATCAACAAAGCTCAAGGGCAATCATTAGAATCATGAGGTATAGATCTGAATACAGATTGTTTTCCCATGGACCATTATATGTTGCATGTTCAAGAGTCGGTAAACCTGACAATCTATTTATATGCAAAGACAATGGGACAGCAAAGAATGTTGTATATTCGCAAGTTTTACGTAGTTAAAACCATATATATATATATATATATATATATATATATATATATATATATATATATATATATATATATATTTATATATATATATATATATATATATATATATATATATATATATATATATCTATATTCACAGGTGGGACATAGGGACACAACTACAATAGCGCGTAACTATTATGGCGCGTAACGACTTACGCGCGCGGGGGGGCTTGGGGGGGCGCGAAGCGCCCCCACCAACTAGGTGTTGGGGTGGCGCGAAGCGCCACCCCAACAGCTAGTATATATATAAAAATAAGTTGTCTGTGGATGTGTCTGTCAGGTGACGTCATGTTTGTGTGTTGACTGACGTGCAGCTTTTACTTCAAGGACAATCGGCGGTTCATAGACATGACATTACGGCCCGTGTCTTCCGGCAAAAGTTGAAATCACTGATAAACTACATAGTAAAACTTGAAATGTTTGGGTCATTGCGATGCTGGATGTACTCAGTGGAATGGCAAAAACGAGGTTTGCCACACGCACATATACTAATCTGGCTACATAAAAAAAATACTTCGAACGAAATTGATGATGTGATTTCCGCTGAAATACCTGATGAAAATGTCGATAAGGGGCTACATGATATTATTGTAAAAAATATGATACATGGACCTTGCAGTGCACTGAACGAAAATTTACCATGCATGGCCAAAGGAAGGTGCACAAAGCAATATCCTCGACTTTTAGTATCCAACACAATTACTGGCAATGATGGTTACCCACAATATAGAAGAAGATCTACTGAAGATGGCGGTAAAACAGCAATAATAAAGAAGCGTAACGGTACCACCATCGAAGTAGATAACCAGTGGGTTGTTCCATATTCCCCATTATTATCAAAAACATTTAATGCACACATAAGTGTTGAATACTGTAACTCCGTAAAGGCAATCAAATACATATGTAAATACGTCAACAAAGGCAGTGACATGGCGGTTTTTGGCTTGGAGCCCGAAATCAAAGATATCGACGAAATCGTACAATATCAGGCTGAAAAATGCATAAGCAGTAATGAAGCTTTTTGGCGAAATCTTTCATTTCCGATACATGAACGTAGTCCAGCTGTTGTTCACTTAGCGGTACATTTACAGAATGGTCAACGTGTTTATTTCTTGGAAACCAACGTGCAACAAAGAGCCCTGAATCCACAGGATACAAAGTTAACCGGTTTCTTTTTGCTTTGCAAAAATGATTCTTTTGCAAAAAAACTGCTGTATACTGAAGTGCCTTCGTATTACACGTGGAATACTAAAAATAAAGTATTTGAACGTCGAAAACAGGGTAAGTCAGTCAACGGCCAACCTACCATCTTCAAAGATACCACGATAGGAAGACTCTACACCGTTCACCCCAATCAACATGAATGCTTCTTTCTACTCCTGCTTTTGGTGAATGTACCCGGTCCGACATCCTTTGAGTATTTGAGAACTGTAAACGGTACTATACATGACACTTACCGTAGTGCATGCCAAGCTCTGAATTTATTGGAGAATGACCAACACTGGGATAACTGCATCAATGACGCGTGCGAAACGTCAACTCCAAGTCAAACTCGTGCATTGTTTGGCATCATTTTAACAACTTGCTCTCCATCAGCTCCTATAGAGTTATGGGAAAAATATAAGTCAAAAATGTCCGAAGATATGCTCCATCGAAAACAGTTAGAGACGTCAGATATGACTTTTGATTTTACATCAGAAATTTATAACTATACTTTAGTTATTATAGAAGATTTGTGCGTACGTATGGCAAACAAACCTCTTCAGGATTTGGGAATGCCTTCACCTAACCGTGCCGCTGCTGTTTCGACATGTATAGAATTGGATCGTGAACAAAGTTACAGTACGAGTGATCTATTGTCGTATGTACAAAATAACATTTCCAAGTTAACGTCGGAACAAAGAGACATTTATGATACGATAATGCATTGTGTCGATAACAACGTTGGAGAAATTTTCTTTTTGGATGCGCCAGGAGGTACTGGTAGAACGTTTGTGATAAAACTGATTCTGGCATCAATTCGATCAAAAAATGATATAGCGTTGGCAATTGCGTCGTCCGGAATAGCCGCAACATTGCTGCCTGGGGGAAGAACTGCTCATTCCGATTTGAAATTGCCTCTGAATTTTCATTCTTCAGAAACTCCCACGTGCAATATTTCCAAATCATCTGGGATGGGTAAAGTATTGCAGCAATGCAAACTTATTATTTGGGATGAGTGCACAATGGCACACAAAAAATCGCTCGAGGCTCTGGATCAATGCTTGAAAGATTTGCGAGGGAATTCGAAACCCTTTGGCAGCACATTAATATTGCTAGCGGGAGATTTCAGGCAAACATTACCTATAATACCTAGATCAACTCCTGCAGACGAAATGAATGCTTGCCTGAAAAATTCTAATTTATGGGCACACGTAAAAACATTAAAATTAACTACAAATATGCGTATCCGATTGCAAAACGATAACTCTGGTCAAACATTTTCAGATCAATTGCTGGCAATTGGAAACGGAAAGCTCCCAGTAGACTCAATTTCAGGACGTATACAACTACCTTCTGATTTCTGTAATTTAGTGACGTCCAAAAATGAATTGATTGAAAAAGTATTTCCGAATATTCTAAACAATTATAAAAATAATAAATGGCTAAGTGAAAGAGCGATTCTCGCACCCAAAAATATAGACGTCCACGAAATCAACAATATTGTTTTGACCAAGATTCGAGACCAGGCAGTCCTTTACAAGTCAGTCGACACAGTTTTGGAACCAAATGAAGCGGTTAATTATCCATCTGAATTTTTAAATTCCGTGGATCTTTCAGGGTTTCCACCACACGTGCTACAACTAAAAATAGGCGTACCAATAATACTTTTAAGAAATATCAACCCACCAAAGCTTTGCAATGGCACGCGACTTGCCGTAAAAAAAACAATGGAAAACCTAATAGAGGCCACAATCTTGACAGGGCCTTTTGAGGGTGAGGCTGTTCTTATTCCTCGCATTCCCATGATTCCAACGGATCTGCCTTTTCAATTTAAAAGATTGCAATTCCCAATTCGATTAGCATTTGCAATCACCATTAACAAAGCTCAAGGTTAATCATTAGAAAAATGTGGTATAGATCTTAATACTGATTGTTTTTCCCATGGACAATTGTACGTTGCATGTTTGAGGGTCGGTAAACCTGACAATCTATTTATATGCAGCGACAATTGGACAGCGAAGAATGTTGTATATTCGCAAGTTTTACGTAGTTAATTTGTATTGTATCTATCTATCTATCTATCTATATAAAAACGAGTTGTGTGTATGCATGTTTGTTTGTTTGTAAAAATAGCGTTTGCATATGACGTCATTATTAGTACACACGGCTTTGTATATGCACAGACAATGGGAAAGCCAAGAATGTTGTATATTCGCAATTTTGGTGAATGTACCCGGTCCGACGTCCTTTGAGCATTTGAGAACTGTAAACGGTACTATACATGACACTTACCGTAGTGCATGCCAAACTTTGAATTTATTGGAGAATGACCAACACTGGGATAACTGCATCAATGACGTGTGCGAAACGAAACGTCAACTCCAAGTCAAAATCGATGCATTGCTTGGAATCATACTAACAACTTGCTCTCTTTCAGCTCCTACAGAGTTATGGGAAAAATATAAATCGAAAATGGCCGAGGATATACTCCATCGAAAACGGTTAGAGACATCAGATATGACTTTTGATTTTACATCAGAAATTTATAACTACATTTTAGATATTGTTGAAGATTTGTGCTTATGTATGGCAAACAATCCTCTTCAGGATTTGGAATGCTTTCACCTAATCGTACCGCTGCTGTTTTGACATGTGTAAAATGGGATCGTGAACAAGGTTACAACACGAGTGATCTATTGATCTATCACACGAGTGATCTAGTTTCGTATGTACAACTGAGCAAAAAGACATTTATGATACGATAATGCATTGTGTCGATAAAAACGTTGGGGAAATCTTCTTATTGGATAAAGCAGGTGATACTGGTAAAACGTTATTGATAAAACTGATTGTGGCATCAATTCCATGAAAAATGACATAGCACTGGAAATTGCGTCGTTCGGAATAACCGCAACGCTGGTGCCTGGTGGAAGAACTGGTCTTTCCCCTTTTAAATAGCCTCTGAATTTGCATTCTACAGAAACTCCCTCGTGCAATATTTCCAAATTATCTGGGATGGCTAAAGAAAGCCCTTTCCTTGCAATGGAGAGATTTGAACCTGGGTGCATTTGCATTTAGCACAAGGTCTGATCCACTTTATCATCACAAGGTACTCATAATTATGTACAATATTTCTTATGATGTTTCATGTTAATATTAATGGGTTTGAATTAATAAGTAACCACAAGACATTTATGATACGATAATGCATTGTGTCGATAACAACGGTGGAGAAATCTTCTTTTTGGATGCACCAGGTGGTACTGGTTAAAAGTTTGTGATAAAACTGATTCTGGCATCAATTCAATCAAAAAATGAAATAGCGTTGGGAATTGCGTCGTCCGGAATAGCCGCAACGTTGCTGCCTGGTGGAAAAACTGCTCATTCCGCTTTGAAATTGCCTCTGAATTTGCATTCTACAGAAACTTCCACGTGCAAAATCTTCAAGAAATAAAGCATATTTATACACAGATGAGAATTCCTTGCAATGGAGAGATTTGAACCTAAGTACATTTGCATTTAACACAAGGTCTGATCCACTCTACCATCACAAGGTTATTATAATTATGTACAATCTTGCTTATGATGCTTCATGTTATTATTATAGGGTTTGAATTAATAAGTAATCACAAGAAAATTTACGAATTAGTTATAGTTCTGTCGAATTTCTTTTCTAAATCTTAGATCTTTTGAATAAGCTTGCTTGCAACATTAATGAAAATATCCCTAGAAGAAAATTAAGACACACAAGCACAAGCCTCAAAATTAACGGCTACTAAAAAATTGGTCAGTTGGGCATCTGTATTGTACAACTTTTGTCTGGCCCAGGATTCATCCTAGCTTCCGCATGACCAACGAGGAAAGGGACTCCCCAGTTAGATAAATTACCACGAAACATTTATGGATTCTCAGTTCCCTTCAAATGGCCAAAGATAAATTGTTTATATATTGGTAAAATATTTATCTGTTGGTAAAGATATCCTTGAAATTTAACTTTTTTAAATTTTCATGATATCCCGCGGTTATAGAGTTGCTATCATCTTACAGTAGAGAACCACTGAATCTTCCATGAGAAATTCGGGTTCTTATGCAGCTTGACAATTATCACTAAATCGGCAGCGTGTTGCTGGGAGTTTGGTTGTAATAGGATGCCCTAGAATACACTATTGTGGCTCAGTGGCGAAATTACTGGCTAAGTGGCAAAACTACTGCTAAATTACAGAATTCATAGCAAATTTCCCAAGTTATATATTTATGAGATTGATATAGCTACAAACCTCTAAAAATATACATTTTTGTACTGTGAGAAAGAGACCACGCCTAATACTAATGAGCCTCCAGGCTGTGTTCCCGGTATGTTATCTATATATATAAAAATAAGTTGTCTGTGTGTGTGTGTCTGTCGAGTGACGTCATGTTTGTGTGTCAACTGACGTCATGATTTCGACTGACGAAATTACAGACCGGGACATCGGGACACAAATGAAGACTGGGACACTCAAAGAGAAAGCGACCGGGACACAAGGAATGTTCGATTAGCAATCACCATCAACAAAGCACCGGGACACAAATGACGACCGGGACACAGGGAGTATAAATGACGACCAGGACATAAGTAAAAAAAAACTAAAAAAACTAAAAAAAAAGGTAAAAACTATAAAAAACTAAAAAGAAAAAAAACAAACTAAAAACTAATAAAAAAAACTAAAAAAGCTAAAAAACAAAAAAAAATAAAAAAGAAAAAAAAAGAAAAATAAATGAAAAATAAAGGAGAAAAACAAAATTAAAAAAAAATAAAAATAAAAAAAAATAAAAATAAAAAAAGGGGAAAAATAAAAAAATTTATTTCATCATATACCATTTCAAAAACGAATGTATATACAGACCGGGACACCGGGATACAAATGACGACCGGGACACAGGGAATATAAATGACGACCGGGACACAGGGACACAACTACAACAGGGACGCCGGGGGGCACAGGGGGATATATAAATGACGACGGGGACACAGGGAATGTTCGATTAGCAATCACCATCAACAAAGCTCAAGGGCAATCATTAGAATCATTAGGTATAACTAAAAAACTAAAAAAAAGGTAAAAAACTAAAAAAAAAGACCAATTCAAAAACGAATGTATATACAGACCGGGACACTGGGACACAAATGACGACCGGGACACCGGGACACAAGGAATATAAATGACGCCCGGGACACTCAAAGAGAAATCACAGACTGGGACACCGGGACACAAATGACGACCGGGACTCAGGGAATATAAATGACGACCGGGACACAGGGACACACCTACAACGGGGACGCCGGGGGGCACAGGGGGATATATAAATGACGACGGCAACAAAGGGAATGGTCGACAAGCAAGGGGTGGCGCGAAGTGCCACCCCAATAGGGAATGTAAATGACGATCGGGACACTCAAAGAGAAAGCGGCCGGGACACAAGGAATGTTCGATTAGCAATCACCATCAACAAAGCACCGGGACACAAATGACGACCGGGACACAGGGAGTATAAATGACGACCAGGGCATAAGTAAAAAAAACTAAAAAAACTAAAAAAAAGGTAAAAACTAGAAAAAAACTAAAAAGAAAAAAAAAACTAAAAAAGCTAAAAAACTAAAAAAAAAAGAAAAAAGAAAAAAAAATAATAAAAGGAAATAAATGAAAAATAAAGGAGAAAAACAAAACTAAAAAAACTAAAATAAAAAAAAAACTAAAAAGAAAAGAGAAAAAACACTAAAAAAAACTAAAAAAAAAAGTAAAAACCAAAAAAAAAACTAAAAAGAAAAAAAGAGGAAAAAACGAAATTTATTTCATTATATACCATTTCAAAAACGAATGTATATACAGACCGGGACACTGGGACACAAATGACGACCGGGACACCGGGACACAAGGAATATAAATGACGCCCAGGACACTCAAAGAGAAATCACAGACTGGGACAACGGGACACAAATGACGACCGGGACACAGGAAATATAAATGACGACCGGGACACAGGGACACAACTACAACGGGGACGCCGGGGGGCACAGGGGGATATATAAATGACGACGGCGACACAGGGAATGGTCGATTAGCAATCACCATCAACAAAGCTCAAGGGCAATCATTAGAATCATGAGGTATAGATCTGAATACGGATTGTTTTCCCATGGACCATTATATGTTGCATGTTCAAGAGTCGGTAAACCTGACAATCTATTTATATGCACAGACAATGGGACAGCGAAGAATGTTGTATATTCGCAAGTTTTCCGTAGTTAAAAACATATATATATATATATATATATATGTATATCTATATTCACAGGTGGGACATAGGGACACAACTACAATGGCGCGTAACTAATATGGCGCGTAACGACTTTTGCGCACGGGGGGCTTGGGGGGGGGTGCGAAGCGCCCCCAACAACTAGGTGTTGGGGTGGCGCGAAGCGCCACCCCAACAGCTAGTCTATCTATATATATAAAAATAATTTTCTATATATATAAAAATAAGTTGTATGTATGTCCGTCTGTTACATGATCGTTATTACCGTTACACGAATAAAACTTAAAAGAACTAAAAACTTAAAAAACTATCTTCTATAAAAAAGGAAAGAAAAACAGAAAAAAAAACAGAAAATGATAAAAGTAAACTAAAAAAATTAAAAAAGAAAAGAACTAAAAAAGAAAACTAAAAAAAATAAAAACATAAAGCAAAAGCTAAAAACTAGAAAAGAAAAAAATAAAAAAAAAACAAAAAAAGGAGAAAAAAACTAAAAATTAAAGAAGAAAACGAAAACTAAAAAAAGAAGAAAAAAAAGTAAAACTAAAAAAAAAACAAAAAGCAAAAAAGAATGAAAACTAAGAAATTATAAAAAAGAAGAAACTAAAAAAAGAAAAAAAACATAAAAAACTTAAAAACAAAAAATAAAAAAAATAAAAAATTAAAAAATTAAAAAAAAAAGAAAAAAAATACTAAAAAGAAAATAACTAAAAAGAAAAAAACTAAGTAATCGAAAAAAAGAATAAAGTTATAAAAACTTTAGTTAACTTTAAGTTTAGTTTAAAAAAAACTAATAAAAGAAACACTAAAAAAAAAGAAAAACTGAAAAAACGAAAAAATTAAAAGGAAAAAAAGAAATAACTAAGCACAATGGCCATCATTTTAAAAAACTAAAAAAAAGAAGTTTCTGTTCTTTTTCATTTTCTCTCACTATAGTGTAAAAACTAGTAATTGCACAAATCTCTATATACAAAAATGTATTGTCTGTCCGGCCGTCTGTTACACTATCTTTACCGTTACACCGTTACAAATTATTACCGTTATAAAGGAAAAAAAGGAAAAAGGAAAGAAGTTTAAAAGATAAAAAAAAACTAAAAAGAAAAAAAGTGAAAAAGCTAAAAAAGAAAAAAGTATAAAGAAGAAAAAAACTAAAAAAGGAAAAAATAACTAAAAAGAAAAAAGAAAAAAACTAAAAAAGAAAAAACTAAAAAAAAGAAAACTAAAAACATTAGAAACTAAAAAAATACTTAGAAAAAACTAAAAAATAAAAAATAAAAAAAAAGTAAAAAAGAAAAACCAAGAAAGTATAAGAAAAACTAAAAAATAAAGAAAAAACTAAAAAAGAGTAAACAAAATAAAAAAAACTAAAAGAAAAACTAAAAAAAAACAAAAGAAAAAAAGGATAAAAACTAAAAAAACTAAAAAAGAGGAAATAACTAATAAAGGATACAAATTAAAAAAAAGAAGAAACTAAAAAAAAACTAAAATAACAGAAAAACTGAGAAAACATCAAAAATCTAAAAAAAAGAAAAAAAGCAATCATTTAAAAAAAAACTAAAAAAAAGTTTTAGTTCTTTCACATTTTCTCTACCACTGTCTTAATCACGTATTCTATAAAACTTTTTTGAATAATAAGTATTCAAAAAAATTGTTTAAAATGTAATAAACTGGTTGCACAAATATTTTAATATATTTTGACAATGGCTTAAAATAATTCGAAAACCTTAAAAAAGAAGCCCAAAAGTTTGAGGTTTATTAGAAATTGTTGAGCTTTAGAGTGTTAGGTGCACAAAGATGACAAATTTGTCCAAGTTTGAATTAGTGTCAAATGTTACCAGATGTCAAATGCCAAATGTCAAATGTTACCAAAAATTGAACACCAGGACGAAACTTGCAGTTTAAAGAGAAAGGGCCAGATTAGAAAAGTGCAATTTACGTAAACGAAGGTGTGTCGAGGAACCTCGAGAGCAACGCGAAACTAAACTTGCTGTTGACAGAGAAAGTAAAAAAGAAGGCGTGTCGAGGAACTACCAGAGCAACGGGAAACCAGGCTTGCAGCTGATAGAGAAGGTAAAAAAAGAAAGCGTGTCGATGTATTACAAAAGCAATGTGTGTATAACTTCCTGGCATTCAGGTGCAGCCCAGTCGATGATTATAGCTTGAGTAAATGTGTTGAAATCGGGACTATGTCTAAAATTTGTCCCTATTGCAAGGTCATGAAATTTAATGGTGAAACAATGGGAATGTGTTGCGCCACGGGAAAAATTAAACTTCCTCAACTGGCTGCACCACCAGAGCCATTGAAGACTTTGCTTACTGGAACTACGTCAGAATCTAAGCGTTTTTTATTAAACATCAGAAAATATAAATCATGTTTCCAAATGACGTCGTTTGGTGCCCAAATCGAAAATCAAGATCAATTGATGCCTACTTTCAAAGTAAAAGGGCAAATTTATCATAGAGTAGGGTCCCTTCTACCATTCTCAGGTGAGAATCATCAATTTTTACAACTGTACTTCATCAGTGATAGCAATTCTGAATTGAATGCACGTTGCGAAATTTCTCCCGATGTTGAAAGGACTATCGTTTCCCAATTACAACATCCTTTCAAAGAAAATATTGATTTAGTGTGCCTGTTCAAAACAGCAATCGATTGGATGCCTACTGATACAAACGCCTACTGGCCAACATGTGCGTAGATTTAATGCTCCAACTATCGATTAAGTGGCAATCATTCCCTGTGTCCCCGTCGTCATTTATATATCCCCCTGTACCCCCCGGCGTCCCCGTTGTTGTTGTTTCCCTGTGTCCCGGTCGTCATTTGTGTCCAAGTGTCGAAGTCTGTAATTTCTCTTTGAGTGTCGCAGTCGTCATTTATATTCCCTGTGTCCTGGTGTCCCGGTCGTCATTATTGTCCCGGTCGTCATTTGTGTTCCGGTGTCCCGGTCTGTAATTTCTCTTTGAGTGTCCTGGTCGTCATTTATATTCCCTGTGTCCCGGTCGTCATTTGTGTCCTGGTGCTTTGTTGATGGTGATTGCTAATCGAACATTCCTTGTGTCCCGGTCGCTTTCTCTTTGAGTGTCCCGGTCGTCATTTATATTCCCTATGTCCCGGTCGTCATTTGTCCCGATGTCCCGGTCTGTAATTTCGTCAGTCGACAAACATGACGTCAGTCGATGCACAAACATGACGTAAGTAGACAGACACATAGACAAACAACATATTTTTATAAATATAGATAAGGCTTTGTATATGCAAAGACAATGGGACAACGAAGAATGTTGTATATTTGCAAGTTTTACGTAGTTAAAAACATATATTTATCTAATAGCTGTTGGGGTGGCGCTTCACACCACCCCAACACCTAGTTGGCGGGGGCTCTTAGCGCCCCCCCAAGCCTCCCCCCCCCCCTGCGTGTAAGTGGTTATGCGCCATATTAGTTACGCGCCATTGTAGTTGTGTCCCTGTGTACCACTTCTGAATATAGATAGATTTATATATGTGTTTTGAACTACGTAAAACTTGCGAATATACAACATTCTTGGCTTTCCCATTGTCTGTGCATATACAAAGCCTTATGTACTTATAATGACGTCATATGCAAACGCTCTTTTTAAAAACAAACAAATATGCATACACACAACTCGTTTTTATATAGATAGATAGATAAATAGATACAATACAAATTAACTGCGTAAAACTTGCGAATACACAACATTCTTTGCTGTCCAATTAGCGCTGCATATAAATAGATTGTCAGGTTTAACGACCCTCAAACATGCAGAGTACAATTGTCCAAGGGAAAAAGAATCGGTATAAAGATCTATTCCAAATTTTTCTAATGATTGATCTTGAGCTTTGTTGATGGTGATTACAAATGCTAATCGAATTGCGAATTGCAATCTTTTAAATTGAAAAGGCAGATCCTTTGGAATCATGGGAATGCAAGGAATAAGAACAGCCTCACCCTCAAATGGCCCTGTCAAGATTGTGGCCTCTATTACGTTTTCCATTTTTTTACGGCACGTCGCGTGCCATTGCAAAGCTTTGGTGGGTTTATATTACGTAACAATATTATTGGCACGCCTACTTTTAGTTGTAGTACGTGTGGTGGAAACCCTGAAAGATCCACGGAATTTAAAAATTCAGATGGATAATTAACCGCCTCATTTGGTTCCAAAACTGTGTCAACTGACTTGTAAAGGACTGCCTGGTCTCGAATCTTGGTCAAAACAATATTGTTGATTTCGTGGACGTCTATATTTTTGGGTGCAAGAATTGCTCTTTCACTTAGCCATTTATTATTTTTATGCTTGTTTAGAATATTCGGAAATACTTTTTCAATCAATTCATTTTTGGACGTCACTAAATTACAGAATTCAGCAGGTAGTTGTATACGTCCTGAAATTGAGTCTACTGGGAGCTTTCCGTTTCCAATTGCCAGCAATTGATCTGAAAATGTTTGACCAGAGTCATCGTTTTGCAATCGGACACGCATATTTATAGTTAATTTTAATGTCTTTACGTGTGCCCATAAATTAGAATTTTTCAGGCAAGCATTCATTTCGTCTGCAGGGCTTGATCTAGGTATTATAGGTAACTTGTTAGTAGGGGCGCTTCACGCCCCCCAAGCCCCCCCGAGCGCGTAAGTCGTTACGCGCTATATTATTTACGCGCCATTGTAGTTGTTGCCCTGTGTCCCACCTGTGAATATAGATAGATATATATATATTTTTAACTACGTAAAACTTGCAAATATACAACATTCTTGGCTGTCCCATTGTCTGTGCATATAAACAGATTGTCAGGTTTACCGACTATTGAACATGCAACATATAATTGTCCATGGGAAAAACAATCTGTATTCAGATCTATACCTCATTATTCTAATTATTGCCCTTGAGCTTTGTTGATGGTGATTGCTAATCGAACATTCCCTGTGTCCCAGTCGTCATTTACATATCCCCCTGTGCCCCCCGGCGTCCCCTTTGTTGTTGTTTCCATGTGTCCCGGTCGTCATTTGTGTCCCGGTGTCCCAGTCTGTAATTTCTCTTTGAGTGTCGCGGTCGTCATTTATATTCCCTGTGTCCCGGTTTCCTGGTCGTCATTTTTGCCTCAGTCGTCATTTGTGTTCCGGTGTCCCTGTCTGTAATTTCTCTTTGAGTGTCCTGGTCGTCATTTATATTCCCTGTGTCCCGGTCGTCATTTGTGTCCCGGTGCTTTGTTGATGGTGATTGCTAATCGAACATTCCTTGTGTCCCGGTGTCTTTCTCTTTGAGTGTCCCGATCGTTATTTATATTCCCTATGTCCCGGTTTCCCGGTCGTCATTTTGTCCCGATGTCCCGGTCTGTAATTTCGTCAGTCGACAAACATGACGTCAGTCGACACATAAACATGACGTCACTCGACAGACAGACACACAGACAACTTATGTTTATATACTAGCTGTTGGGGTGGTGCTTCGCGCCAGCCAAACATCAATTTTGTGGGGGCGCTTCGCGTCGCCCCCAAGCCCCCCCCGCGCGCGTAAGTCGTTACACGCCATAATAGTTACGCGCTATTATAGTTGTGATTTTGTGGCCCACCTGCGAATATAGATATATATATATATATATATATATATATATATATATATATATATATATATATATATATATATATATATATATATATATATATATATATATATATATATATATATATATATGTTTTTAACTACGGAAAACTTGTGAATATACAACATTCTTGGCTGTCCCATTGTCTGTGTATATAAATAGATTGTCAGATTTACCGACTCTTGAACATGCAACATATAATTGTCCATGGGAAAAACAATCTGTATTCAGATCTATACCTCATGATTCTAATGATTGCCCTTGAGCTTTGTTGATGGTGATTGCTTTTTTGTAGTTTTTACCTTTTTTTAGTTTTTTTAGTTTTTTTTCTTTACATTCTTCGCTGTCCCATTGTCTGTGCATATAAATAGATTGTCAGGTTTACCGACTCTTGAACATGCAACATATAATTGTCATCGGGAAAAACAATCTGTATTCAGGTCTATACCTCATGATTCTAATGATTGCCCTTGAGCTTTGTTGATGGTGATTGCTAATCGAACATTCTCTGTATCCCCGTCGTCAATTATATATCCCCCTGTGCCCCCGCCGTCCCAGTTGTAGTTGTTTCCCTGTGTCCCAGTCGTCATTTATATTCCCTGTGTCCTGGCCGTCATTTGTGTCCCGGTGTCCCAGTCTGTAATTTTTCTTTGAATGTCGCGGTCGTCATTTATATTCCCTGTGTCCCGGTGTCCCGGTCGTCATTTGTGTCCCGGTCGTCGTTTGTGTTCCGGTGTCCCAGTCTGTAATTTTTCTTTGAATGTCGCGGTCGTCATTTATATTCCCTGTGTCCCTGTGTCCCGGTCGTCATTTGCGTCCCGGTGCTTTGTTGATTGCTAATCGCACATTCCTTGTGTCCCGATCGCTTTCTCTTTGAGTGTCCCGGTTGTCATTTATACTCCCTGTGTCCCGGTGTCCCGGTCGTCATTTGTGTCCTGATGTCCAAATCTGTAATTTCGTCAGTCGACAAATATGACGTCAGTCGACCCACAAACATGACGTCACTCGACAGAAAGACAACTTATTTTTATATATAGACTAGCTGTTGGGGTGGCGCTTCGCGCCACCCCAACACCTAGTTGGTGGGGGTGCTTCGCGCCCCCCCCCCAAGCCCCCCCGCGCGCGTAAGTCGTTACGCGCCATATTAGTTACGCGCCATACTAGTTACGCGCCATTGTAGTTGTGTCCCTGTGTCCCACCTGTGAATATAGATAGATTTATATATGTGTTTCAAACTACGTAAAAATTGCGAATATACAATATTCTTGGCTTTCCCATTGTCTGTCCATATACAAAGCCGTATGTACTAATAATGACGTCATATGCAAACGCTCTTTTTACAAACAAACAAACATGCATACACACAACTCGTTTTTATATAGATAGATAGATAGATAGATACAATACAAATTAACTACGTAAAACTTGTGAATATACAACAGTCTTCGCTGTCCCATTGTCTGTGCGTATAAATAGATTGTCAGGTTTACCGACCCTCAAAGATGCAACATACAATTGTACATTGGTAAAGCAATCTGTATTAAGATCTATACCGCATTTTTCTAGTGATTGCCCTTGAGCTTTGTTGATGGTGGTTGCAAATGCTAATCGAATTGGGAATTGCAATCTTTTAAATTGAAAAAGCAGATCCGTTGGAATCATGGGAATGCGAGGAATAAGAACAGCCTCACCCTCATAAGGCCCTGTCAAGATTGTGGCATCTATTAGGTTTTCCATTGTTTTTTTTTTACGGCAAGTCGCGTGCCATTGCAAAGCTTTGGTGGGTTGATATTTCTTAAAAGTATTATTGGTACGCCTATTTTTAGTTGTAGCAGGTGTGGTGGACACCCTGAAGGATCTATGGAATTTAAAAGTTCAGATGGATAATTAACCGCTTCATTTGGTTCTGAAATACAAATTAACTGCGTAAAACTTGCGAATATACAACATTCTTCGCTGTCCAATTCTCGCTGCATATAAATAGATTGTCAGGTTTACCGACCCTCGAACATGCAACGTACAATTGTCCATGGGAAAAACAATCAGTATTAAGATCAATACCACATTTTTCTAATGATTGACCTTGAGCTTTGTTAATGGTGATTGCAAATGCTAATCGAATTGGGAATTGCAATCTTTTAAATTGAAAAGGCAGATCTGTTGGAATCATGGGAATGCGAGGAATAAGAACAGCCTCACCCTCAAAAGGCCCTGTCAGGATTGTGGCCTTTATTAGGTTTTCCATTGTTTTTTTTACGGCAAGTCGAGTGCCATTGCAAAGCTTTGGTGGGTTTATGTTACGTAACAATATTATTGGTACGCCTATTTTTAGTTGTAGCACGTGTGGTGGAAACCCTGAAAGATCTATGGAATTTAAAAATTCAGATGGATAATTAACCGCTTCATTTGGTTCCAAAACTGTGTCGACTGACTTGTAAAGGACTGCCTGGTCTTGAATCTTGGTCAAAACAATATTGTTGATTTCGTGGACGTCTATATTTTTGGGTGCGAGAATCGCTCTTTCACTTAGCCATTTATTATTTTTATAATTTTTTAGAATATTCGGAAATACTTTTTCAATCAATTCATTTTTGGACGTCACTAAATTACAGAAATCAGCAGGTAGTTGTATACGTCCTGAAATTGAGTCTACTGGGAGCTTTCCGTTTCCCATTGCCAGCAATTGATCTGAAAATGTTTGACCAGAGTCATCGTTTTGCAATCGGACACGCATATTTGTAGTTAATTTTAATGTTTTTACGTGTGCCCATAAATTAGAATTTTTCAGGCAAGCATTCATTTCGTCTGCAGGAGTTGATCTAGGTATTATAGGTAATGTTTGCCTGAAATCTCCCGCAAGCAATATTAAGGTGCTGCCAAAGGGTTTCGACTTCCCTCGCAAATCTTTCAAGCATTGATCCAGAGCCTCGAGCGATTTTTTGTGTGCCATTGTGCACTCATCCCAAATAATAAGTTTGCATTGCTGCAATACTTTACCCATCCCAGATGATTTGGAAATATTGCACGTGGGAGTTTCTGTAGAATGCAAGTTCAGAGGCAATTTCAAAGCGGAATGAGCAGTTCTTCCACCAGGCAGCAATGTTGCGGCTATTCCGGACGACGCAATTGCCAACGCTATATCATTTTTAGATCGAATTGATGCCAGAATCAGTTTTATCACAAACGTTTTACCAGTACCTCCTGGCGCATCCAAAAAGAAAATTTCTCCAACGTTGTTATCGACACAATGCATTATCGTATCATAAATGTCTTTTTGTTCCGACGTTAACTTGGAAATGTTATTTTGTACATACGACAATAGATCACTCGTACTGTAACTTTGTTCACGATCCAATTCTACACATGTCGAAACAGCAGCGATACGGTTAGGTGAAGGCATTCCCAAACCCTGAAGAGGTTTGTTTGCCATACTTATGCAAAAATCTTCTATAACAACTAAAGTGTAGTTATAAATTTCTGGTGTAAAATCAAAAGTCATGTCTGACGTCTCTAACTGTTTTCGATGAAGTATATCTTCGGACATTTTTGACTTATATTTTTCCCATAAATCTGTAGGAGCTGATGGAGAGCAAGTTGTTAAAATGATGCCAAACAATGCACGAATTTGACTTGGGGTTGACGTTTCGCATGCGTCATTGATGCAGTTATCCCAGTGTTGGTCATTCTCCAATAAATTCAGAGCTTGGCATGCACTACGGTAAGTGTCATGTATAGTACCATTTACAGTCCTCAAATACTCAAAGGATGTCGGACCGGGTACATTCACCAAAAGCAGGCGTAGAAAGAAGCATTCATGTTGATTGGGGTGAACGGTGTAGAGTCTTCCTATCGTGGTATCTTTGAAGATGGTAGGTTGGCCGTCGACTGACTTACCCTGTTTTCGACGTTCAAATACTTTATTTTTAGTATTCCACGTGTAATACGAAGGCACTTCAGTATACAGCAGTTTTTTCGCAAAAGAATCATTTTTGCAAAGCGAAAAAAAAGCTGTTAATGTTGTATCCGGTGGATTCAGGACTCTTTGTTGCACGTTGGTTTCCGTGAAATAAACACGTTGACCATTCTGTAAATGTACCGCTAAGTGAACAACAGCTGGACTACGTTCATGTATCGGAAATGAAAGAATTCGCCAAACAGCTTCATTACTGCTTATGTATCTTCCAGCCTGATATTCTACGATTTCATCGAAATCTTTGATTTCGGACTGCAAGCCAAAAACTGCCATGTCACTGTCTTTGTTGACGTATTTACATATGTATTTGATTGCCTTTACGGAGTTACAGTATTCAACGTTTATGTGTGCATTAAATGTTTTTGATAATAAAGGGGAATATGGAACAACCCACTGGTTATCTACTTCGATGGTGGTACCGTTACGCTTCTTTATTATTGCTGTTTTACCGCCATCTTCAGTAGATCTTCTTCTATATTGTGGGTAACCATCATTGCCAGTAATTGTTTTGGGTACTAAAAGTCGAGGATATTGCTTTGTGCACCTTCCTTTGGCCATGCATGGTGAATTTTCGTTCAGTGCACCGCAAGGTCCATGTATCATATTTTTTACAATAAAATCATGTAACCCCTTATCGACATTTTTATCAGGTATTTCAGCGGAAATCACATCATCAATTTCGTTTGAAGTAATTTTTTTATGTAGCCAGATTAGTATATGTGCGTGTGGCAAACCTCGTTTTTGCCATTCTACTGAGTACATCCAGCATCGCACTGACCCAAACACTTCATGTTTTCCAAGGTAGTTTATCAGTGATTTCAACTTTTGCCGGAAGACACGTGCCGTAATGTCATGCGTATGAACCGCCGATTGTCCTTGAAGTAAAAGCTGCAGTATCTCGTCCCAAGATTGATTACATGTAAATGTAATAAATAAATCTGGACGACCATAGAGACGAACATACGCAATAGCATCTTGAGCATATTCATGCATATGACGGGGACTGCCAACATATGACGAAGGTAAAATTGTTAATCTTCCAACGTTTGTGGTATTACCGTCATTTATAACTGCATCTCGCAAATGAATGTATTGTTCAGAGCGGAGCTTGGTCTGATTCAGGCGGATATATAGCAAACGTTCTGATTCAATTTTAGCATACATATCAACCATAAATTGGTGAAACAATTCACGGCATTTTAAAATATAATTTTCTTCATCCTGCCGAATCATTAGTCTATAGGAATAATAATGCATTGCACTGCATTTCTTATTCATTTCTTTGTTAGTGGCTGGATTCATCAATTTAATATTAAAGTGATAGCCGTCGGCTCCATCCCAAAAAATGATAGGATATTGTAGGGCATCGTAGCATCGATGAGTTTCAGCAATTCTTAACAACTGAGCGTTTCGCTTATGTAGAATAATATCTCGAGGTAAAAACTGATCACCGACCATAACGATTGCCACTTCGTCGATAGTCGGAGCATTGTATCTACGCACATGTTGGCCAGGAGGCGTTTTGTCAGCGGAAATAACAATTTTATGAGTATCAGTAGGCATCAAATCGATGGCTGTTTTGAACAGACGCACTAACTTATTATTTTCGTGGAAAAGATGTTGCAATTGGGAAACGATTGTCCTTTCAACGTTGGGAGAAATTTCGCAACGTGCATTCAATTCAGAATTTCTATCACTGATGAAGTACAATTGTAAAAATTTATGATTCTCGCGTGAGAATGGTAGAAGGGACCCTGCTCAATGATAAATTTGCCCTTTTACTTTGAAAGTAGACATAAATTGATCTGGATTTTCGATTTGGGCTCCAAACGACGTCATTTGGAAACATGAGTTGTATTGTCTAATTTTTGACAAAAAACGCTTAGATTCTGACGTAGTTCCAGTAAGGAAAGTCTTCAATGGCTCTGGTGGTGCAGCCAATAGAGGAAGTTTAACTTTTCCTGAGGCGCAACACATTCCCATTGTTTCACCATTGAATTTCAAGGCCTTGCAATAGGGACAAATTTTAGACATTGTCCCGATTTGAACACATCTACTCAAGCTATAATCATCGACTGGGTTGTACCTGAATGCCAGGCGATAACTTTCAGATTGCTCTGATTCCTCGGCACGCTTTCTTTTCTTACTTTCTCTATCAGCAGCAAGCCTGTTTCCCTGCTGGTCTTTTGATTCCTCGGCACGCCTTCTTTTTTCACTTTCTCTTTTAGCAGCAAGTCTGCTTCTGCGTTGCTCTAGTAGTTCCTCGGCACGCCTTCTTTTTTCACTTTCTCTTTTAGCAGCAAGTCTGCTTCTGCGTTGCTCTGGTAGTTCCTCGGCATGCTTTCTGTTCTTTCTTTCTCTATCAGCCTCAAGCCTGTTTCCCTGCTGGTCTTTTGATTCCTCGGCACGCCTTCTTTTTTCACTTTCTCTTTTAGCAGCAAGTCTGCTTCTGCGTTGCTCTAGTAGTTCCTCGGCACGCCTTCTTTTTTCACTTTCTCTTTTAGCAGCAAGTCTGCTTTCGCGTTGCTCTGGTAGTTCCTCGGCACGCTTTCTTTTCTGACTTTCTCTATCAGCAGCAAGTTTTTTGGCATAGACTCTTTGAGCATCTTCATCAGTCATTATAAACTTAAGCATTAATAGAATTCTACGCGAACATACGTCTTATATAACTTGAATGACGTCACGCCTTCAAAGCAAAAATGATGGTAACTAATTTCATGACGTCCGCCGAAACATGACGGCGAACATATGTCTTATATAACTTGAATGATGTCACCTTCAAAGCAAAAATGATGGCAACTAATTTCATGACGTCAGCCTAAACATGACGTCACCTGATCCATCCACAGATCCACACACAGACAACTTATTTTTATATATATAGATTTATATATATAGATAGATGTCTTGGTGTCACGGTCGTCATTTCTGTTCCGATGTCCCGGTCTCTAATTTCGTCATTCGACAAATATGACGTCAGTCGACACACAAACATGACTTCACTTGACACAAAGACAGACAGACAACTTATTTTTATATATATAGATGTTTGCCTGAAATCTCCCCGCAAGCAATATTAATGTGCTGCCAAAGGGTTTCAAATTCCCTCACAAATCTTTCAAACATTGATCCAGAGCCTCAAGCGATTTTTTGTGTACCATTGTGCACTCGTCCCAAATAATAAGTTTGCATTGCTGCAATACTTCACCCATCCCAGATAATTTGGAAATATTGCACGTTGGAGTTTCTGTAGAATGCAAATTCAGAGGCAATTTAAAAGCGGAATGAGCAGTTCTTCCACCAGGCATCAACGTTGCGGCTATTCCAGACGACGCAATTGCCAACGCTATATCATTTTTTGATCGAATTGATGCCAGAATCTGTTTTATCACAAACGTTTTACCAGTACCTCCTGGCGCATCCAAAAAGAAAATTTCTCCAACGTTGTTATCGATACAATGCACTATCGTATCATAAATGTCTTTTTGTTCCGACGTTAACTTGGAAATGTTATCTTGTACATACGACAATAGATGACTCGTACTGTAACTTTGTTCACGATCCAATTCTACACATGTTGAAACAGCAGCGGTATGATTAGGTGAAGGCATTCCCAAATCCTGAAGAGGTTTTTTTGCCATACATACGCACAATTCTTCTATAATAATTAAAGTGTAGTTATAAATTTATGATGTAAAATCAAAAGTCTTATCTGACGTCTCTAACCGTTTTCGATGGAGCATATCTTCGGACATTTTCGATTTATAGTTTTCCCATAACTCTGTAGGAGCTGAAGGAGAGCAAGTTGTTAGTATGATTCCAAACAATGCATGAATTTGACTTGGAGTTGACGTTTCGCACGCGTCATTGATGCAGTAATCCCAGTGTTGGTCATTCTCCAATAAATTCAGAGCTTGGCATGAACTACGGTAAGTGTCTTGTATAGCACCGTTTACAGTTCTCAAATTCTCAAAGGACGTCGGACCGGGTACATTCACCAAAAGCAGGCGTAGAAAGAAGCATTCATGTTGATTGGGGTAAACGGTGTAGAGTCTTCCTATCGTGGTATCTTTGAAGATGGTAGGTTGGCCATCGACTGACATACCCTGTTTTCGATGTTCAAATACTTTATTTTCAGTATTCCATGTGTAAAACGAAGGCACTTCAGTATACAGCAGTTTTTTTGCAAAAGAATCATTTTTGCATAGCGAAAAGAAAGCAGTTAACTTTGTATCCGGCGGATTCAGGGCTCTTGGTTGCACAATGGATTTCAAAAAACAAACACGTTGACCATTCTGTAAATGTACCACTAAGTGAACGACAGCTGGACTACGTTCATGTATTGGAAATGAAAGAATTCACCAAACAGCTTCATTACTGCTTATGTATCTTCCAGCCTAATATTGTACGATTTCTTCGATATCTTTGATTTCGGACTGCAAGCCAAAAACTGCCATGTCATTGCCTTTGTTGACGTATTTACATATGTATTTGATTGCCTTTACGGAGTTAGAGTTTTCAACGTTTATGTGTGCATTAATTGTTTTTGATAATAAAGGGGAATATGGAACAGCCCACTGGTTATCTACTTCGAATATGGTACCGTTACGTTTCTTTATTATTGCTGTTTTACCGCCATCTTCAGTAGATCTTCTATATTGTGGGTAACCATCATTGCCAGTAATTGTGTTGGGTACTAAAAGTCGAGGATATTGCTTTGTGCACCTTCCTTTGGCCATGCATGTTGAATTTTTGTTCAGTGCACCGCCAGGTCTATGTATCGTATTTTTTACAACAATATCATATAACCCCTTATCGACATTTTCATCAGATATTTCAGCGGAAATCACATCATCAATTTCATTAGAAGTAATTTTATAATGTAGCCAGATTAGTATATGTGCGTGTGTTAATCCTCGTTTTGCCATTCCACTGAGTACATCCATCATCGCACTGACCCAAACACTTCAAGTTTTACTATGTAGTTTATCAGTGATTTCAACTTTTGCCGGAAGACACAAGCCATAATGTCATGTCTATGAACCGCCGATTGTCCTTTAAGTAAAAGCTGCTGTATCTCGTCCCAAGATTGATTACATGTAAATATAATAAATAAATCTGGACGACCATAGAGACGAACATACGCAAAAGCATCTTGAGCATATTCATGCATATGACGGGGACTGCCAGCATATGACGAAGGTAAAATCGTTAGTCTTCCAACGTTTGTGGTATTACCGTCATTTACAACTGCATCACGCAAATGAATGTATTGTTCAGAGCGGAGCTTGATCTGATTCAGACGGATAAATAACAAACGCAAATGTATATATATATATGTATATATATATATATATATATATATATATATATATATATATATATATATATATATATATATATATATATATATATATATATATACTAGCTGTTGGAGTGGCGCTTCGCGCCACCCCAACACCTAGTTGGTGGGGGAGCTTCGCGCTCCCCCCATGCCCCCCCGCGCGCGTAAGTCGTTACGCGCCATATTAGTTACGCGCCATTGTAGTTTTGTCCCTATGTCCCACCTGTGAATATAGATAGATATGTATATATATGTTTTTAACTACGTAAAACTTGCGAATATACAACATTCTTTGCTGTCCCATTGTCTGTGCATATAAATAGATTGTCAGGTTTACCGACTCTTGAACATGCAACATATAATGGTCCATGGGTAAACAATCCGTATTCAGATCTATACCTCATGATTCTAATGATTGCCCTTGAGCTTTGTTGATGGTAATTGCTAATCGACCATTCCCTTTGTTGCCGTCGTCATTTATATATCCCCCTGTGCCCCCCGGCGTCCCCGTTGTAGTTGTATCCCTGTGTCCCGGTCGTCATTTGTGTCCCGGTGTCCCAGTCTGTGATTTCTCTTTGAGTGTCCCGGGCGTCATTTATATTCCTTGTGTCCCGGTCGTCATTTGTGTCCCGGTGTCCCGGTCTGTATATACATTCGTTTTTGAATTGGTCTTTTTTTTAGTTTTTTACCTTTTTTTTATTTTTTTTAGTTATACCTCATGATTCTAATGATTACCCTTGAGCTTTGTTGATGGTGATTGCTAATCGAACATTCCCTGTGTCCCCGTCGTCATTTATATATCCCTTTTTGTCCCCCGACGTCCCCGTTGTAGTTGTGTCCCTGTTTCCCGGTCGTCATTTATATTCCCTGTGTCGAGGTCGTCATTTGTATCCCGGTGTTCCGGTCTGTATATACATTCTGTTTTGAAATTGTATATGATGAAATAAATTTTGTATTTTTCCCCTTTTTTTCTTTTTAGTTTTTTTTGGTTTTTAGTTTTTTTTAGTTTTTTTTAGGTTTTTTTTTCTTTTTTTCTTTTTAGTTTTTTTCTTTTTTCTTTTTAGTTTTTTTTATTTTATTTTTTTTTAGTTTTGTTTTTCTCCTTTATTTTTCATTTTTTGTTTCCTTTTTTTTTTCTTTTTTAGTTTTTTTAGTTTTTTAGCTTTTTTAAGTTTTTTATTAGTTTTTAGTTGTTTTTTTCTTTTTAGTTTTTTTGTAGTTTTTAACTTTTTTTAGTTTTGTTTTACTTATGTCCTGGTCGTCATTTATACTCCTTGTGTCCCGGTCGTCGTTTGTGTCCCGGTGCTTTGTTGATGGTGATTGCGCCATGAGTATTTGAGAACTGTAAACGGTACTATACATGACACTTACCGTAGTGCATGCCAAGCTCTGAATTTATTGGAGAATGACCAACACTGGGATAACTGCATCAATGACGCGTGCGAAACGTCAACTCCAAGTCAAACTCGTGCATTGTTTGGCATCATTTTAACAACTTGCTCTCCATCAGCTCCTAGAGAGTTATGGGAAAAACATAAGTCAAAAATGTCCGAAGATATGCTCCATCGAAAACAGTTAGAGACGTCAGATATGACTTTTGATTTTACATCAGAAATTTATAACTATACTTTAGTTATTATAGAAGATTTGTGCGTACGTATGGCAAACAAACCTCTTCAGGATTTGGGAATGCCTTCACCTAACCGTACCGCTGCTGTTTCGACATGTGTAGAATTGGATCGTGAACAAAGTTACAGTACGAGTGATCTATTGTCGTATGTACAAAATAACATTTCCAAGTTAACGTCGGAACAAAAAGACATTTATGATACGATAATGCATTGTGTCGATAACAACGTTGGAGAAATTCTCTTTTTGGATGCGCCAGGAGGTACTGGTAGAACGTTTGTGATAAAACTGATTCTGGCATCAATTCGATCAAAAAATGATATAGCGTTGGCAATTGCGTCGTCTGGAATAGCCGCAACATTGCTGCCTGGTGGAAGAACTGCTCATTCCGCTTTGAAATTGCCTCTGAAATTGCATTCTACAGAAACTCCCACGTGCAATATTTCCAAATCATCTGGGATGGGTAAAGTATTGCAGCAATGCAAACTTATTATTTGGGATGAGTGCACAATGGCACACAAAAAATCGCTCGAGGCTCTGTATCAATGCTTGAAAGATTTGCGAGGGAATTCGAAACCCTTTGGCAGCACATTAATATTGCTAGCGGGAGATTTCAGGCAAACATTACCTATAATACCTAGATCAACTCCTGCAGACGAAATGAATGCTTGCCTGAAAAATTCTAATTTATGGGCACACGTAAAAACATTAAAATTAACTACAAATATGCGTGTCCTATTGCAAAACGATGACTCTGGTCAAACATTTTCAGATCAAGTGCTGGCAATTGGAAACGGAAAGCTCCCAGTAGACTCAATTTCAGGACGTATACAACTACCTTCTGATTTCTGTAATTTAGTGACGTCCAAAAATGAATTGATTGAAAAAGTATTTCCGAATATTCTAAACAATTATAAAAATAATAAATGGCTAAGTGAAAGAGCGATTCTCGCACCCAAAAATATAGACGTCCACGAAATCAACAATATTGTTTTGACCGGGATTTGAGACCAGGCAGTCCTTTACAAGTCAGTCGACACAGTTTTGGAACCAAATGAAGCGGTTACTTATCCATCTGAATTTTTAAATTCCGTGGATCTTTCAGGGTTTCCACCACACGTGCTACAACTAAAAATAGGCGTACCAATAACACTTTTAAGAAATATCAACCCACCAAAGCTTTGTAATGGCACGCGACTTGCCGTAAAAAAAACAATGGAAAACCTAATAGAGGCCACAATCTTGCCAGGGCCTTTTGAGGGTGAGGCTGTTCTTATTCCTCGCATTCCCGTGATTCCAACGGATCTGCCTTTTCAATTTAAAAGATTGCAATTCCCAATTCGATTAGCATTTCCAATCACCATTAACAAAGCTCAAGGTCAATCATTAGAAAAATGTGGTATAGATCTTAATACTGATTGTTTTTCCCATGGACAATTGTACGTTGCATGTTTGAGGGTCGGTAAACCTGACAATCTATTTATATGCAGCGACAATTGGACAGCGAAGAATGTTGTATATTCGCAAGTTTTACGCAGTTAATTTGTATTGTATCTATCGATCTATCTATCTATATAAAAACGAGTTGTGTGTATGCATGTTTGTTTGTTTGTAAAAATAGCGTTTGCATATGACGTCATTATTAGTACATACGGCTTTGTATATGCACAGACAATGGTAAAGCCAAGAATGTTGTATATTCGCAATTTTTACGTAGTTTGAAACACATATATAAATCTATCTATATTCACAGGTGGGACACAGGGACACAACTACAATGGCGCGTAACTATTATGGCGCGTAACGACTTACGCACGCGGGGGGGGGGGGCTTGGGGGGCGCGAAGTGCCCCACCAATATTATATATATATATATATATATATATATATATATATATATATATATATATATATCATGAAAAGAGAAATCACCAATGCAACAGCACAAACACAAAAAAAAAAAAGAGAGAGACAGAAGGAGATCAGGTTAAAAACCTAGACCAGGGTAAAGGTCTGTCGGGGAGAAAACTAAAAAAATTTCTCCACCAGCACTGGATCCAACCTGGAATAATATCATGAAAAGATAAATCACCAATGCAACAGCACACACACAAAAAAAAAGAGAGACAGAAGGAGATCAGGTTAAAAACCTGGACCAGGGTAAATGTCTGTCGGGGAGAAAACTAAAAAAATTTCTCCACCAGCACTGGATTCAACCTGGAATAATATCATGAAAAGAGAAATCACCAATGCAACAGCACATATATATATATATATATATATATATATATATATATATATATATATATATATATATATATATATATATATATATATATATATATATATATATATATATATATATATATATATATATATATATATATACATATATACATATATATATATATATATATATATATATATATATATATATATATATATATATATATACTAGCTGTTGGGGTGGCGCTTCGCGCCCCCCCCCCCAAGCCCCCCGCGCGCGTAAGTCGTTATGCCCCATATTAGTTACGTGCCATTGTAGTTGTGTCCCTATGTCCCACCTGTGAATATAGATATATATATATATATATATATATATATATATATATATATATATATATATATATATATATATATATATATATATATATATATGTGTGTGTGTGTGTGTGTGTTTTTAACTACATAAAACTTGCGAATATACGACATTCTTTGCTGTCCCATTGTCTGTGCATATAAATAGATTGTCAGGTTTACCGACTCTTGAACATGCAACATATAATTCTCAATGGGCAAAACAATCCGTATTCAGATTTATACCTCAAGATTCTAATGATCGCCCTTGAGCTTTGTTGATGGTGATTGCTAATCGAACATTCCCTATGTCCCTGTCGTCATTTATATATCCCCCTGTGCCCCCCGGCGTCCCCGTTGTAGTTGTGTCCCTGTGTCCCGGTCGTCATTTATATTCTTTTTAGTTTTTTTTTTGGTTTTTACTTTTTTTTTTGTTTTTTTTTTTTTCTTCCCTGTGTCCCGGTTGTCATTTGTGTCCCGGTGTCCCAGTCTGTAATCTCTCTTTGAGTGTCCCGGTCGTCATTTATATTCCCTGTGTCCCGGTGTCCCGGTCTGTATATACATTCGTTTTTGAATTGGTCTTTTTTTTAGTTTTTAGTTTTTTACCTTTTTTTAGTTTTTTTTAGTTATACCTCATGATTCTAATGATTGCCCTTGAGCTTTGATGGTGAGTTGATGGTGATTGCTAATCGAACATTCCCTGTGCCCCTGTCGTCATTTATATATCCCCCTGTCCCCCCCGGCGTCCCGGTCGTCATTTGTGTCCCTGTGTTCCGGTCTGTATATACATTCGTTTTTGAATTGGTATATGATGAAATAAATTTTGTGTTTTTTTTTCCTTTTTTCTTTTTAGTTTTTTTGGTTTTTACTTTTGTTTTAGTTTTTTTTTTCTGTTTTCTTTTTAGTTTTTTTTGTAGTTTTTACCTTTATTTTTTTATTAGTTTTTAGTTTTTTTCTTTTTAGTTTTTTTTGTAGTTTTTACCTTGTTTTAGTTTTTTTTAGTTTTTTTAGTTTTTTTTGTAGTTTTTACCTTGTTTTAGTTTTTTTTAGTTTTTTTAGTTTTTTTTTATTATAACGCGTTACCAACTCAGCAACTCGGGTTTGAATGCACTCGTTTTTGAATTGGTTGATGAAATAAATTTTTTGTTTTTAGTTTTTCTTTCTTTTTTTTAGTTTTTTTTGTAGTTTTTACCTTTTTTAGTTTTTTTTCTTCTTTTGTATTCCGGGTTGAACCTCTCAGATCTACAACCTGAAACATAACGCTACGTCATATGCGGACAGACAGACAGACAGACAGACAGACAGACATAACCCACAAACAACTTATTTATATATATATATATATATATATATATATATATATATATATATTTATATATATATATATATATCTTTCTATGTTCACAGGTGGGACACAGGGACAGAACTACAATGGCACCCCCATTAACTAGGTGTTGGGGTGGCGCGAAGCGCCACCCCAACTTCTAGTATTTACATATATAAATATAAATTGTTTGTGTGTTATGTCTGTTATTATATGTCTGTTACGCCAGATTATATCTTCTATATATATAAAGAGAACAAACTAAAATGTAAAAACTGGGAATTGCATAAATGTTTCGAAATATTTTGACCATAGATTAAAGAAATTCAAAAACCTTAAAACAGATACTTAAAATTTTGAGGTTTATTATAAATTGTTGAGCTTTAGCAAGCTTGGCACTTAAAGAGGAATTTTTAGAATAGATCTTAAAATGACAGATGAAACAGCCGAGGAAGCTGCTCAAATAGTTAATTCAAAGAGAAATTTTAGTATAAATCTTACGATGGCAGAAGAAACAGCCGAGGAATCTGCTCAAAGGGTTAATGCCAAAAGGCCTGTTGCTAAAAAACGCAAAACCGCGCAGTTAGATGAAAATCCACCTGGACAGCGAGAGTCAAAACGTATCAAAACTGAAAATGATAGCGATGATGATTGGGTTTGGGATTTTGACTTGGATAAGGACATCAATGCCTACCATATTTTAGTTAAAAAAAAAACAAAGTCTCGGCGATATGTATTTCATAGTGACGCTGAAAAATAAAGAAGAAAAAGAAAACTGAAAAAAGAAAAAAGGTAAAAAACTAAAAAAAAAACTAAAATGAAAAAAAAACTAAAAAAAACTAAAAAATACAAAAAAATAAAATTAGAAGAAACCTAAAAAGAAAAAACGTAAAAAAAAATAAAAAAAGGTGAAAAACTAAAAAGAAAAAAAAACTAAAAAAAGCTAAGAAAACTAAAAAAAAAGAAAAAACTAAAAAACTAGGAATTGCACAAATATTTCAATATATTTTGACAATAGAATAAAGTAATTCGAAAACTTTAAAACAGATACCCAAATTTTGAGGTTTATTATAAATTGTTGGAGCTTTAGCATGCTTGGCACGTAAAGATTTTTCTAAGTGTCAATGTTAGAATGAACATTGACAAATTGAAGAAAACAAATCAATAAAAAGAAGAAACTAAAAAAAAAGAAAAACTAAAAAAGAAACAAAGTAAGAAAAGAAAAAACTAAAAAAGAAACTGTATCTATATATCTTCTATATATAAAAATAAGTTGTTTGTGGGTCTGTCGAGTGACGTCATTATAAGTATATAAGGCTTTGTATATGACGTCATTATAAGATGACACTACAGACCAGGACACCGGGACACAAATGACGACCGGGACACAGGGAATATAAATGACGACCGGGACACTCAAAGAAAAATTACAGACCGAGACACCGGGACACAAATGACGACCGGGACACCGGGACACACGGAATATAAATGAAAACCGGGACACTCAAAGAGAAATTATAGCCTCGGACACCGGGACCCAAATAACGACCGGGACACAGGGAATAAAAATGATGACAGGGAAACAGGGACAAAACTACAACGGGGACGCCGGGGGACACAGGGGGGATATATAAATGACGACCGGGACACAGGGAATGTTTGATTAGCAATCACCATCAACAAAGCTCAATGGCAATCATTTAGAATAATGAGGCTTCCTTAGTTTTTCCAATACAGACGATAACACCAACTCCCACGTAGCTTTAATTGACGGACGAAAAGGTAACCTGAGGTGATTAATGGAATCTTTATTTAAAATATTCAGCGATCCCACCGTAATTGAATGATAATGGAAATCCCTATTATTCTTTGCCACTAGGAATCCCGTTTTAGTAGGTTCAATCTCTAATCCTATCTCCCGTAGATGTGAGTGTAATATTTCAATTGCATTCCTTATTGATATTAAATTTCCGGAAAATAACAAAATATCATCAGCGTACGACATGTGGCTAACGTTGATACCGTCAATCACATATGGGGATAGGAACCGCGTGGCTGTTCTGATTGTGTTATTAATTATAAAGGGGCTGGGAACTGACCCTTGTTTTACTCCACTACGTAAAGAAATTCGGTCTGAAAGTCACCCTCGCGGAAAATTTCTCACAGATGAATTACCGTATCAACCCGTCAAACACTGGCCAATAAACGGGTTCATTCTACTACGCACATACATAAAAAAAAATAGTTTTTCTAACTGAAAGTAAGGAGCGACATTAAAACTTAAAACGAACAGAAATTGCTCCGTACATGAAATGGGTTGTCCCCTCCACAATCCCTCGCTCTTTATGCTAAAGCTTTTAATAGTTTTAAAAAGCAGAATTGTGGTAAAGAGTCAAACTTTAGCGTAAAGAGCGAAGGATTGCGGAGGGGACAACCCATTTCATATACGGAGTAGTTTCTGTTCGTTTTAAGTTTTAATGTCGCTCCTTACTTTCAGTTAGAAAAACTAGTTTTTTTTTATGTAATCACAAATAGGCTCAGAAACATATTTATGGATGCTACTAAAAATAACTCTCACGGAAGTTTAAAACAACTACGTGCATGGTGGTGAACCATTGCTCCTGTCCTAGTACATTACTTAATGTCATTCCTAGTGTTATAAAATGGACTCTTACAGGTTGGCCTTGAGTCATAGACTTTTCAAGGTAAAATATGAAGTCATTAAAGTTGTTAAATCGCTTAGGAAGGAGCAAGTTCCACTTTACACAGTTTCTGTATTTAAAATATTCGGATTATAACAGCATTCTTGACATTGAATTTTATCCAAATGTCAAGAGATTCGGAAAATGTTCTTATCGAAAATCAGTTGTCATTGTTGGAGCTCTTTTTAGGTACTACAGGTCCAGCCCTTTTGCAGGTCAGGCATTAAAGTTATCAGGCATAAAATTGATTAGCTCTCGATTCCCCCCACAAAAATAGTAGTTTTTGTATGGAAGCAGGGGTTTTAGGTGAGTTGGTAAATAAAAATGATTGTTAGTACGAAGGGTTATTGCGACCAGGAGGCAGGTAAGCACCGAGTTTTTTGTCTTTCTATTTTTTTCTTCACTTCTCTTTCTTAATGTTTTATCTCATTTAATGATGTATATTTAAGGGGTCGATGCTTTTTCTCATTTAATGATGTATATTTAAAGGTTGATATAATCCGAACAAGCAAAAGCTTAAGGAGGGTTAAATTTTCTTTTTTTTTAAATATACCCATATTTCATTTTTTTTAAATAAGATTTTCAACATACTTACACATAAATTTCCCAAGGAGCCAAACTTCTGGCTCATTGTTTATTTCCACAATTACTGGAGGCATACACACTCCAAGAACAAGAATATCTGCCAAACTCAAGTTCAGTAAGAAAAAATTGGTAGAACTTCTTAGTTCCTTGTTGGTCCAAAGAATCACTGGGACCAAGGCGTTCCCTAAAAGTCCTATTAGGAAAACAACTGTGCATACTATTGTCATGGAGAATGCCATATACGCCGGGAACTCTGGATTCGTGACATTTGTTGCGTTCGGTGCAAATGTGGTAGTTTCCATTTTGAAGTAAAGCAGTCATTTCCCTTTCAAACCTGGAAATGAAAAGCTTAAAGAAAAACAGTATACTTAGCAAAACCAAACAGTTCTAGTAAAGAACTGTTAGTAAGGAGCAATCCAGAACAATAGTAATTGAAACTCTAAGATACGGAATTTTGATACCAATATGAAAAATTTTCTTTCAAACGTCACATTGATTTGATAAAAATGAAGATATGCAGGAGTCTTAGTATTTTAAGGAAACTTAAACATATTTTCCCTGGATCAATTTTGAAAATCCTTTCTCACTGTTGATCCAATCTAATCTGTCCAATAATATGAGTGTCAACCTTTCCTTCATTGTTAAAACCACTTTCTAAGGTTTACAATAAAGCTAGAAACCCCAATAAGGAAACTAATCGTTCAAGAGTTATCCCATTACTTGATCTCGAGTCACTTTATTTTCTTTCGTGTGCATGTTTTACTTTTTTCAACTTCATGGTCATCTCCCCCATCCCCTAACTGTTCCTCCATCTTCCACCTCTGATCAGAATAATTATAATCTTCGCAATACCAAAAATCATATTCAAGTTCCTTTTACTCCTTGTGTAAGGTCAGATTTTAATCCTTTAATTGCGAGTCATATTGTGTGGAATAAGTTGCCCGAATCAGCTTGAAGGTGCCACTCATTTGGTTTGTTAAAAAAAAAAAATTAAATTTCTTTGACCTCTTATAAGTAATTTTATCTATTTACATATATATATGTATATATATATATATATATATATACTAGCTGTTGGGGTGGCGCTTCGCGCCACCCCAACACCTAGTTGGTGGGGGCGCTTCGCGCCCCCCCCCAAGCCCCCCCGCGCGCGTAAGTCGTTACGCGCCATATTATTTACGCGCCATTGTAGTTGTGTCCCTATGTCCCACCTGTGAATATAGATAGATATATTATATATATGTTTTTAACTACGTAAAACTTGCGAATATACAACATTCTTTGCTGTCCCATTGTCTGTGCATATAAATAGATTGTCAGGTTTACCGACTCTTGAACATGCAACATATAATGGTCCATGGGAAAACAATCCGTATTCAGATCTATACCTCATGATTCTAATGATTGCCCTTGAGCTTTGTTGATGGTGATTGCCAATCGACCATTCCCTGTCCCGGTGTCCCGGTCGTCATTTATATCCCTCTGTGCCCCCCGGCGTCCCCGTTGTAGTTGTGTCCCTGTGTCCCGGTCGTCATTTATATTTTTTACTTATGTCCTGGTCATTATGGCTTATGTATGGTCATTTATATTCCCTGTGTCCCGGTCGTCATTTGTATCCCGGTGTCCCAGTCTGTATATACATTCGTTTTTTAGTTTTGTTTTTCTCCTTTATTTTTTTCCTTTTTTATTTTTTTCTTTTTTAGTTTATTTAGATTTTTAGATTTTTTAGTTTTTTTATTAGTTTTTAGTTTTTTTTTCTTTTTAGTTTTTTTGTAGTTTTTACCTTCTTTTTAGTTTTTTTAGTTTTTTTTTTTACTTATGTCCTGGTCGTCATTTATACTCCCTGTGTCCCGGTGCTTTGTTGATTGCTAATCGAACATTCCTTTTGTCCCGGTCGCTTTCTCTTTGAGTGTCGTCATTTATTTTTTTCTTTTTTAGTTCTTACCTTTTTTAGCTTTTTTTAGTTTTTTAGATGAAAATTTTTTTAGTTTTTTTCCTTTTTAGTTTTTTATTGGTTTTTACCTTTTTTTTAGCTTTTTTAGTTTTTTTTCGTTTTTTCTTTTTACTTTTTTTTTTAGTTTTTATCTTTTTTATTATTTTTTTTCATTCTTAATTTTATTAGTTTTCTTTTTCTCTTCTATTTTTCAGTTTTTTCCTTTTTTTATTTTTTTTTTAGTTTTTAGTTTTTTTAGTTTTTTACCTTTTTTTAGTTTTTTTAGTTTTTTAGCCTTTTTATTTTTTTTATTAGTTTTTAGTTTTTTTTTGTAGTTTTTGCCTTTTTTTAGTTTTTTCAGTTTCCGAAACATGACGTCACCTGATCCATCCACAGATCCACACACAGACAACTTATTTTTATATATATATATAGATATATATATATATATATCTATATATATAAAAATAAGTTGTCTGTCTGTGGATGTGTGGATGGATGTGTGGATGGATGTGTCAGGTGACGTCACCTGAAAAAACTGGATTAGGTGACGTCAAAACTGAAAAAACTAAAAAAAGGCAAAAACTACAAAAAAAAACTAAAAACTAATAAAAAATATAAAAAAGCTAAAAAACTAAAAAAACTATAAAGGTAAAAACCAATAAAAAACTAAAAAAAAAAACTGAAAAAACTAAAAAAAGGCAAAAACTACAAAAAAAAACTAAAAACTAATAAAAAAAGTAAAAAAAGCTAAAAAACTAAAAAAACTAAAAAAACTAAAAAAAGGTAAAAAAATAAAAAAATAAAAAATAAAAAAAAACTAAAAAAAAGGAAAAAACTGAAAAATAAGCTAAAATAAAGGTAAAAACCAATAAAAAACTAAAAAAAAAAAGGAAAAAACTAATAAATGACGACACTCAAAGAGAAAGCGACCAGGACAAAAGGAATGTTCGATTAGCAATCAACAAAGCACCGGGACACAGGGAGTATAAATGACGACCAGGACATAAGTAAAAAAAAAAAAACTATCTATATATATAAAAATAAGTTGTCTGTGGATCTGTGGATCGTGGATCAGGTGACGTCACCTGAAAAAACTGGATCAGGTGACGTCAAAACTGAAAAAACTAAAAAAAGGCAAAAACTACAAAAAAAACTAAAAACTAATAAAAAAAATAAAAAAGCTAAAAAACTAAAAAAACTAAAAAAAGGCAAAAACTACAAAAAAAACTAAAAACTAATAAAAAAGCTAAAAAACTAAAAAAACTAAAAAAAAGGCAAAAACTACAAAAAAACTAAAAACTAATAAAAAAAATAAAAAAGCTAAAAAACTAAAAAAACTAAAAAAGGTAAAAAACTAAAAAATAAATAACGACCGGGACACAGGGACACAACTACAACGGGGACACCGGGGGAAACAGGGGGATATAAATGACGACCGGGACAAAAAAACTAAAAAGAAATAAAAACTAAAAACTAATAAAAAAAACTAAAAAATCTAAAAATCTAAATAAGCTAAAAAAGAAAAAAAAGGAAAAAAATAAAGGAGAAAAACAAAACTAAAAAACGAATGTATATACAGACCGGGACACCGGGATACAAATGATGACCGGGACACAGGGAATATAAATGACGACCGGGACACAGGGACACAACTACAACGGGGACACCGGGGGAAACAGGGGGATAACCTGACAATCTATTTATATGCAAAGACAATGGGACAGCAAAGAATGTTGTATATTCGCAAGTTTATATAACATAGGGACACAACTACAATGGCGCGTAACTATTATGGCGCGTAACGACTTACGCGCGCGGGGGGGGCTTGGGGGGGGCGCGAAGCGCCCCCACCAACTAGGTGTTGGGGTGGCGCGAAGCGCCACCCCAACAGCTAGTATATATATATATATATATATATATATATATATATATATATATATATATATATATATACTACTACTACTACTAATAACTCACCGCAGCACTAAGCCACCTGAGGCCAACACAGCTACGCACGCTCCTCCTCCAACCTAATCTATTTAAAGCCTCCCTCTTTACACCCTCCCAGGAAGTTCCCATTTCCTTTAAATCTTTATTTATGACATCCTCCCAACCCGGACAGGGACGACCTGCTTTCCGTGTAGCCCCAGACGGTTGGCCAAAGAGGACAATCTTCGGTAATCTGTCATCCTCCATCCGTAGAACGTGGCCTAGCCATCTCAACCTTTCTCTCATTATAGCATTAGAAAGCGGGATTGAACCACACTTTTTGTACAACCTACTGTTTGAAATACGGTCAGTCAGCCGGGTACCCAGAACAAACCGTAGGCACTTTCTCTGGAAAACTTCTAGTAAATTTTCATCTGCTTTTCGGAGTGCCCATTCTTCAGAGCCATATTTGACCATTGTCATCACTGAAGCTTCCAATATTCTAATTTTGGTTTTTAGACTTATCTTTCTATTCTTCCAAACTTTTTTTAACTGTGAAAAAACACCCTGAGCCTTAGCTATTCTACTTTTAACATCTTCACTGTTCCCACCATCTTTACTAATAATACTACCCAGGTAACAGAAGCTCCCATTCTGATCAATCTTTTCGGTACCTAATGTCACCTGTTCATCTACACTTATTCCTAGCCTTAGTGACTTAGTCTTCTTAACATTAATTTTCAAGCCTATTTTAGCACCCTGAACTCGTAAAACCTCTAAAAATTCATTCATTTTGCTCACACTTTCATCTAATATGCTTAAATCATCAGCATAATGTAAGTCCAGGAGCGTTCTTCCTCCCCATTTCATTCCATGGTCTCCAATTGCCTTTCCTGTGCTCCTTAAGATAAAGTCCATCAAAATGATCCATATAAAGGGGGATAGAACACAACCCTGCTTAACTCCTGATTTAATACAAAACCAGTTGCTAACCTCATTTCCTACCTTAACCGCAGCAGTATTATTCTCGTACATAGTACAAATCACTTTAATGTATTATTTTGGTATAACATATAACGATAAGACCTTTGTTAACGCTCTTCTATCAACAGAATCGAAAGCTTGCTCATAATCGATAAAACTGAGAACCAAAGGTGTTTGACAACGAAGGGACATCTCAATTATTAACCTAAGAGTGAAAACATGGTCGACACATCCTCTACCTTTTCTAAAACCGCATTGTTCTTCCCTTAAAACTTTGTCTACAGCATGTCTCAGTCTAAAAAGTATCATATTACTCAGTAATTTGCTACCTACAGAGACCAGACTAATGCCTCGATAATTACGACACTCACTCTTGTCACCTTTCTTATTCAGTGGTTTAATTAAGGTTTTCCTAAAATCATTGGGTCCTTCCCCCTTTTTAAAAATCATGTTCATAATCTTCAGTAGCTTATTCCTAACCTCAGAGTCACCATATTTAAGAAACTCATTAATCATACTATCAGCGCCTGGGGCCTTATTATTTTTTAATCCTTTTAGTACTGTCGCTAATTCTTCCTCACTAAACAAATCTTCCTTCACATCCAAGGTATCACAAACTTTTTCATTTTCATAAATATATATATACGGGACACAGGGACACAACTACAACGGGGACGCCGGGGGCACATCTATATATAAAAAAATAAGTTGTCTGTGTGTGTGTCGAGTGACGTCATGTTTGTGTGTCGACTAACGTCATGATTGTCGACTGACGTCATTATAAGGATTGAGCTGTATGCGTCATGAAGTTGTTTGTCGACTGACGTCATGTTTGTCTACTGATGAAATTACATACCGGGACACAAATGACGACCGGGACACAGGGAATATAAATGACGACCGGGAACCTCAAAGAGAAATTACAGACTGGACATCCAGACACAAATCACGACCGGGACACAGGGAATATAAATGACGACCGGGACACAGGGACACAGCTACAACGGGGACGCCGGGGGCACAGGCGGGATATATAAATGACGACCGGGACACAGGGATTGTTCGAATAGAAATTACAGACCGGGACACTGGGACACAAATGACGATCGGGACACAGGGAATATAAATGACGACCGGGACACTCAAAGAAGTCGTTCGATCAAAATTTTGATATAGCGATTTTGCTCATCATAGTTGAAAGACGCAATAGCTGTGCCATTGGATATAACATGACTCCCCAGAACCCCAGGGGAAAGGTCTTTAAGTCATTATGCATTTTCGGGTGGGGGTGGGAATTTTTGTCTGGGGGTTTTCCACGGGGAATTTTCTATGGGAGGGAATTTTCCAGGGGGTGAACTTGTCAGGGAAACTATGCACTGGGGGCATTCGTCAGCAATTCCTACACAAAATTCTTTTTAAATGTCTTGCTTTCTCTTTTCCGTCTCAATTTTACGCGTGGAGTTGTTAAGGGTAATTGTCCGGAGTAAATTTTAACCGGTATTGGATTATCTAGAGATATGAGCGACCCGGCTCAATAGTAATCGAAACTCTAGAAAACAGGATTTGGATACCAATAGTTACATCAAAAGAATCGCATTTTAATGTTGATTTTAAATATATAAGTTTAATATATCAAGTATATGAAGTATATCAAATATATCAAGTTTAGTCTCACCCATC
>NW_027062787.1:0-112882 GCF_032884065.1 Artemia franciscana | reverse complement strand
AAAATAGGTTCTCACCATAACTGATTTGATTTATCCTGTTTCAGGCCAAGCTTTAGCTAAAAGCAGTGATAAGATACAAGCTGGGAGTGGTACATACCTAAGACATGGATACATTTACTCAAGTCTGGTTGGAAAAGTCCATCTAACAAAGGGTCCTGTAACTGATGTAAGTTAAAAGTCTCTGTTACTGGAGGAGACCCTGTTACCGAATTGTTATTGATATGGTACTGTTACTCAATCAAGTCGAAGCAGATAACAGATTAATAAAAGCAGAACTTCATGCTTGTAGAAAAAAGACACAGTTCAGACATAACATATCTTCTATTTTAAAAGCTGATGCTAGTTATGCTAGTTTAGTCGACCTATGACCAGGATCATTACTCCCTGTGATTTATGACCTATTTAGGTAAATTTTGCTTCCTTCAGTGATACTTTTGATGATCCAGCAAAAGAGGGGATTTTTTTTCAAAAATTATAGTTTTTCGAACTCTTCTTTGGTTCGTTTTTCTATTCCTAAGAAATTTCCACTAAGACTTCAGTCACCCCCAGGGGTGGGTCCAGGAGTCTACCCCCCCCCCCCCAACCGTAGATTTTTCTGGTGCCCTCATTTTTTTTATCTCTTTTTTGCTCCTTTTCTTAAATAAACTTGTCAATTTTGTCAATTGTTGGCGCCCTTGTCTCATTTGGCCCCCACCCAAGATTTTGCTCTAGATCCGCTTTCGGTCATTTCATAAGGCTTCTTTTTCACCCAGAAGGTGGGAAATGTCAATACTATAGTTACACGCCTTAAGTTAGCTCTATTATTCTTAGTTATGGCGGTTCTTCTTTTTTGTAGAGATTCCATTCTCTAGCAGTATCTATTAGATTGGTTTAGTTAGATTTTATTTGGAGGTAAAATTAGAAGGTCTTCAATATTGTATGTGTCAATAGGTAATAGGCCTACTTCGAAAATAAAACGAAGATTTATTGCTCTGCTGAACTTAATAAAATATAGTGAAAGAGAAACTAATGTATTAGAAAAAAACGAAAAAAGTGGTTAAAAATACGGAACCTTAATGAATTCATTTCTTCGAAAACTAACAGCTTTTTCAATAGCAGGAAAAACATAGTAAATAGCCTACTTGTGATAATTGAGATATGGTCGGAAGGTCATACTTTGGCTAAAAATGCGTAAAAATATGCACCAAAATATGAAAATGTACAAAAAATGTCTATCAATTACAAATAGTGCTTGTTATTTAAGATTATCTGCTCTTTCGGGAGAAATATTAGCTGTTGAATTCAGACATCATGGTAAGTAAGTCGTGATATTTAAACTCCAACCAGGTAGAAATTAGAACATAAAATATGGGCAGTCATCTCCTTTTATAACGAAATTAAACATAAAAAGACCACCATTAAATACGACAACACTGCCTCTAAAGCCCTGAATACGCTAGAGTGTCTTTTTACTTTACTGAAAACTAAATAGATTGCCGAAGTTGAAAGTCTGTTTAGATATATGATTTTCTTTCCATTTATCAGAAATGGATTTTTACCACAAATGTGTTGATACTGCCCCTCAAATCCTCCAAAGAAGTCCAGGTTGCTTGTGCTTTATTTAATACTAAATAAATACGTAAAAATAAAGGTTCGATTTCGCCAACGGATTTTTCATATACTTGAAAAGAAGGGATTGAAAAGGAAAAAAAAATCTTTAGCAGAATTCCATATTAGAATAACAAGAATAGTACTGATAATTGCAATTGTACTGATAGGAAAAAAAGGAATTTGGAGAAAATAGTGAAAAAACGAAGAAAATAATTTTTTGAAGCTTTTTAACGTTATGATATCTAATATAATTTTACGATATCTAATTCTCAATGAAACGCGTTGAGATTTTGTAAGTTAAGTTTTGTATGTGCCAAGTTTGATGGGCATGTTTCTAAAGGATCTTTTTCTTTGTATTGTATACGAGTGGTGTAGTATCGTCAAAATACTGGAGGGGGTGAGGGCAAAGGTGGAGCCAAGTTTCCCAAATCAAGTAAAAACCATAGTGAAAACTGAAAAGTGGGCCTTATAGTACCATAAACGCAAAGATATACTAAAGAGACTGACCTGTTTCTGTGGATGCTTGGATTATGCAGGCTTTTCTTAGTTTTGACAAGATTTTTAGAGAAACCAAATTTCAGATGGGCGGGGGGGACTGGGGGGACAAACCGAGGGTAGGAGGGGCAGTTGCTCCTCCTGCTCCATAGTAAATTGTGCCCAAGTTCTATACTAAGATACGTGCACCTTGAATGTATATTCTGTGTATTCATTATATTCTGCCCACCGGAAATCTCGATTATCTCGGTCTTTTCAATGTAATTTTGCTGACATTTGGTGTCTAATAACGCCTGATCTTGAAAATTCAGCTTATGAGAGAACAAATTGCTAGTATCAAAGAATTAACCAGAAACTGCTACCAACACTCTTTGGGTTTTTACAATAGTTGTATACCTAAGAAATGGTCAAGGGTGAATTCAAGTAATGACCTAATGGTAGCGTAATTAAGGAGAGGAAGGGAGAGAGGCTGCGGTTGGCAACATTGTTCATGGGGATGGCGCATCAAACCTCCTGAGGACTTAAAAACAAATGCATACTTTGGGTCGCTGTGGGGCAAAACAGCATTCAAAATACCGTATCCCTCTTATGCAAGCCCCTAAAAATATTGTAGAATTGTAAAAAGGAACTCATTTTAAACAATCAAGGAATTGTTTTTTTTATGACCTATGAACTTTCAAAAAGGTGACAAAGTAATATCTGGAGAACAAATTATATTCTTAATTTAGACCTTTAAGGCTAAGTTGTGGGGATTTTGAACTAGCCAGAAGGCAATAAATGAATACTTCTAATGCTACCGCCACAGTTGCTGTAACTAATAACACTAAGGGTATTAAGATGAAACTTTTAGGGAACGTTTAGGAGTTCCAATCGAACAAAAAAACTGTATGCCTGCAGGTTTTCAAAAGGACATATAAGCAATATCATAGAGAAAACCACTCTATAAATAGCTAGAAATATCATTGAGACTTTTAAAGGATTTAATTTGGTTCAAAATTAAAATTTCTGGTGCCGTTTTTAAAAATAAACAGATATTTGAGGGCAAGCAGCCCTTCTTTCAAGCCCATTTATTTTCCAAGCACATTCAGTCAAAATTTTGAAACAACAATTTTATTTAGCATAGTAGAAGGTCAAGCAACTATGTCTTTAGGGATATTAGGCCTGTCCAACCCCCTCCCCCAAATAATGCAATTAGACCATTAGTATCAACAAGTAGCTGGTAGTACTAAGAAAAATTAAATATCATAAACATAGCCTTTTAGCTATGTTATCTTAGTAGCTATAACATCAAATAGTATATGCTTTAACTCCTTATCATAAGATTAACTTTTGAGTATGTATTTGGTAGTTAGTTTTAGAGTTTGGAACTGAAAAATAGTAAAGGGTTGATAGTTAATTCTTGCAGTGGAAACGTCTGTAATACCAACTTGATTTGGTGAGGAGGCTACATAAAGTCTTTTAATTGTTCGTGGTAGTGGAACAAAAAGAGAAGACACAAATTTTTGAATCATAGTCGCACTGAAATTGAGATATTGAGGTGGAATCGGGATTAAAATTGGTCTCACGAAAATTTTTAGCATTCTCTGATAACGACTAAAATCTCTAGCTATAAAGTGAATCACTTTGCTTTAACATGCACAAAATTTAATTAGTTTTAGATATGCTAATGGACTGTATTTTCAATTTTGAATCATCTCGAAGATAAAGAAAGTATTTGTTCTTCTGGTTTTAATCTCTAGACATGTTTCTCTTTCTATTATCTGTTATTCCTATTTTACCCCCTTTCTGTTATCAGGACATTCATATTGTATTTTTTTAGACCCATGTTGTGGAAGTATTTAGTGGTAAGGAATTGACTGTGGTTCCAAGTCCTGGGGATGTTGTTACAGTTAGAGTAAGTCTTTTTGTTTTTTATTTTCGGTGTTTGAATTTGATTTGAATCAATATGTCCTTTGAAGTTGATAGTTTTAAAAAGAAGCAAATTTTAGTATTTTACCATTTATGTTTGTAACAGTTGAAACAGCTTGGTGAAACAACTTAATAAGCGTCATACTGGAGTTTATTTAAATGTTAAATTTTATTATGGGTTGGGCTATTGAGAGCAAAGATCTGGCACAGGAGAGGGATTTCATCATGGACCTCCTCTCTTCTTTTCCTAAAAAATTTTAACTTACAATGTAAATTTCTATATTAAAAATGAAAAAATTAGCCCTTGGCCCTTCATACCTCACCACCTCCCCCTTGACGGCTCATTTTTTTTAATTTAAAAAACAAAGATAGTGTAATGGCAAAATTATGTGTAAAACTTTCAGAGAAATAACATAGATGGAATTTTTTTTTAAGTACAAAACGAGATATCTTTTACCGACCATAATTCAGTTACCAAACCTATTGCCAAAAATGATTCAGTCCTAAAGGTACGATTTTTATTATGTTTGTTATTTATGGACAACGTTCATTTCAAATAGAAAATTAGCTATTTAGAGTAGCAAGCATAGTGAAAATAGAATCTAATTGTTTAAATTGGTTAAGTAGAAAGTCACGAAAATTATATATATATATATATATATATATATATATATATATATATATATATATATATATATATACATATACATATATATATGTATATATATATATATATAAATATATATATATATATATATATATATATATATATATATATATATATATATAAATATATATATATATATATACATATATATATATATATATATATATATATATATATATATATATATATATATATATATATATATATATATATATATAAAATCTATATGTTGCTATGCAATTTTTGGTAATTGCAAGTGCCAAATTTAAGAAAAAAACTTGTGCGGACAATCAGCAAAAAATGAGGTAAGAACCTGACACCAGAGATGTTAAGAAGATGTAGCTTTGCTTTGAAGATGCCGTTGTTTTTGGGAATAAACAGGTTGTTAATGTTTGAGTGATAGAATTGAACATAGTGAATGATAGAATAAGTGAACATGGCACCAGAGGTGTTAAGAAAATGTAGCTTTCCTCTGAAGATGCACTTGTTTTTGGGAATAAACTGGCTGTTAATGTTTGAGTGATAGAATTGAACATAGTGAGTGATAGAACAAGTGAGTGATAGAACAAGTGAACATGGCACCAGAAGTGTTAAGAAGATGTAGCTTTCCTCTGAAGATGCAGTTGTTTTTGGGAATAAACTGGCTGTTAATGTTTGAGTGATAGAATTGAACATAGTGAGTGATAGAACAAGTGAACATAACCACAAAAACCTTAACACTAAAGGTGTTAAGAAGATGTTAATGTTTGAGTGATAGAATGGAACTTAGTGAGTGATAGAACAAGTGAACATGGCGCCAGAGGTGTTAAGAAGATGTGGCTTTCCTCTGAAGATGCAGTTGTTTTTGGGAATAAACAGGCTGTTAATGTTTGAGTGATAGAATTGAACATAGTGAGTGATAGAACAAGTGAGTGATAGAACAAGTGAACATGGCAACAGAGGTGTTAAGAAGATGTAGCTTTCCTGTGAAGATGCAGTTGTTTTGGGGAATAAACTGGCTGTTAATATTTGAGCGATAGAATTGAACATAGTGAATGATAGAACAAGTGAACATGGCACCAGATGTGTTAAGAAAATGTAGCTTTCCTCTGAAGATGTAGTTGTTTTTGGGAATAAACTGGCTGTTAATGTTTGAGTGATAGAATTGAACATACTGAGTGATAGAACAAGTGAGTGATAGAACAAGTGAACATGGCACCAGAGGTGTTACGAAGATGTGGCTTTCCACTGAAGATGTAGTTGTTTTTGGGAATAAACTGGCTGTTAATGTTTGAGTGGTAGAATTGAACATAGTGAGTGATAGAACAAGTGAATGATAGAACAAGTGAACATGGCACCAGAGGTGTTAAGAAGACGTGGCTTTCCTCTGAAGATGCAGTTGTTTTTGGGAATAAACTGGCTGTTAATGTTTGAGTGATAGAATTGAACATAGTGAGTGATAGAACAAGTGAATGATAGAACAAGTGAACATGGTACCAGAGGTGTTAAGAAGATGGGACATTCCTCTGAAGATGCAGTTGTTTTTGGGAATAAACTGGCTGTTAGTGTTTGAGTGATAGGATTGAACATAGTGAGTGATAGAACAAGTGAAGATGGCTCCAGAGGTGTTAAGTAGATGTGGCTTTCCTCTGAAGATGCAGTTGTTTTTGGGAATAAACTGGCTGTTAATGTTTGAGTGATGAGAATTGAACATAGTGAGTGATAGAACAAGTGAACTTGGCATCAGAGGTGTTAAGAAAATGTGGCTTTCTTCTGAAGATGCAGTTGTTTTTGGGAGTAAACTGGCTGTTAATGTTTGAGTGATAGAATTGAACATAGTGAGTGATAGAACAAGTGAGTGATAGGAACAAGTGAACATGACACCAGAGGTGTTAAGAAGATGTGGCTTTCCTCTGAAGATGCAGTTGTTTTTGGGAATAAACTGGCTGTTAATGTTTGAGTGATAGAAATGAAAATAGTGAGTTATAGAACAAGTGAGTGATAGAACAAGTGAACATGGCCCCAGAGGTGTTAAGAAGATGGGGCTTTCCTCTGAAGATGCAGTTGTTTTTGGGAATAAACTGGCTGTTAGTGTTTGAGTGATAGGATTGAACATAGTGAGTGATAGAACAAGTGAAGATGGCACCAGAGGTGTTAAGTAGATGTGGCTTTCCTCTGAAGATGCAGTTGTTTTTGGGAATAAACTGGCTGTTAATGTTTGAGTGATAGAATTGAACATAGTGAGTGATAGAACAAGTGAGTGATAGGAACAAGTGAACATGACACCAGAGGTGTTAAGAAGATGTGGCTTTCCTCTGAAGATGCAGTTGTTTTTGGGAATAAACTGGCTGTTAATGTTTGAGTGATAGAATTGAACATAGTGAGTGATAGAACAAGTGAACATGGCACCAGAGGTGTTCAGAAGATGTAGCTTTCCTCTGAAGATGCAGTTGTTTTTGGGAATAAACTGGCTGTTAATGTTTGAGTGATAGAATTGAACATAGTGAGTGATAGAACAAGTGAACATGGTACCAGAGGTGTTAAGAACATGTGGCTTTCCTCTGAAGACGTCTTTATTTTTGGGAATCAACAGGTTGTTAATGTTTGAGTGATGGAATTAAACATAGTGAGTGATAGAACAAGTGAGTGATAGAAAAAGTGAACATGGCACCAGAAGTATTAAGAAGATGTAGCTTTCCTCTGAAGATGCAGTTGTTTTTGGGAATAAACTGGCTGTTAATGTTTGAGTGATAGAATTGAACATAGTGAGTGATAGAACAAGTGAACATAACCACAAAAACCTTAACACCAAAGGTGTTAAGAAGATGTGGCTTTCCTGTGAAGATGCATTTGTTTTTTGGAAAAAAACTGGCTGTTAATGTTTGAGTGATAGAATGGAACATAGTGAGTGATAGAACAAGTGACCATGGCGCCAGAGGTGTTAAGAAGATGTGGCTTTCCTCTGAAGATGCAGTTGTTTTTGGGAATAAACTGGCTGTTAATGTTTGAGTGATAGAATTGAACATAGTGAGTGATAGAACAAGTGAGTGACAGAACAAGTGAACATGGCAACAGAGGTGTTAAGAAGATGTAGCTTTCCTCTAAAGATGCAGTTGTTTTGGGGAATAAACTGGCTGTTAATATTTGAGCGATAGAATTGAACATAGTGAATGATAGAACAAGTGAACATGGCACCAGATGTGTTAAGAAAATGTAGCTTTCCTCTGAAGATGTAGTTGTTTTTGGGAATAAACTGGCTGTTAATGTTTGAGTGATAGAATTGAACATACTGAGTGATAGAACAAGTGAGTGATAGAACAAGTGAGTGATATACAAGTGAACATGGCACCAGAGGTATATATATATATATATATATATATATATATATATATATATATATATATATATATATATATACACAAAATTTATATATTTAGATTTTGCTATTATTAATTTATTTTAAACTGTTAATCTATTGCTTTATTATCAAACTTCTTTTATTAAGTAGAGGTATTTGGGCGAATTATAGTGTTTGTTGAGTAATTCTGTCCAGAGTTTTCACTTTTATGGCGGCTTAATTTAAACCAGACATCTGACAACAGTGTTCTATCCTGTGATGCACTCTATCCTTGTTTAATCTTTGGTAGTTGAACGACAAATGACAATTTTTTGGCGTTTTTTTTCTGAAGGTTTTTTCTTAAAAATATTTTCTCACTGCCATAAAGCATTGTCTTCCTTTTTTTTTAATATTTCCGACTATGGACTCTTAAGAGTATTTTGATTTTACTGTTGATTATATTCACTGTTCAGTTAGAACTCATTCTTCTAAGTAATAAATCAACTTTTTTTTATAGATATCACAAGTGACTCAAAGATATGCAAAATGTCAAATTCTCTGCATCCGAGATGTGGAGCTGTCCGAATCATTCAGTGGTCTTTTAAGAAAAGAAGATGTTCAGGCTGAGCAAAAAGATAAGGTGGAAATGTACAAGAGTTTTAGACCCGGAGATATTGTTCTTTCCAAAGTGGTATCCTTTTTTTTCTTCTATTGTAGAGGAAAGTTGCACAGGAAAGAATTAGAAACAAAATTTGTTTCACTTAAAATGCAGTACTTATACTATTACTATCACCAACAACTCACTGTAGCTCCAAGTCGCCTGAGGATACCATAGTTGCGCCTGGTCTTCCTCCACTCTGATCTACTCAAAGCATTCATTCTTTATCTCATCCCTTGAAAATTCAATTTATCTTAAATCCTTCTCTATGATCCTTTTCTACCCCATTCAGGGACGAATTCCTTTACGTTTGCCCTCTGATGGATGGCAAAAAGTCGTGACCTGCAACGGGGAACAAGTTTGCAAAAAAAAAGAATTTATGCGCAAAGAGTAAAGGAAGACAATTTTTGTGCTTTGTGTGCCATATGCTAATGTTATTCAAGTTCTCAATTATGAAAGTATTTAGGTATTATAGTAATTAATTACAAAAATTGTAGTCACTAAAAGAAGTATTACTAGATTCAAATGTAATCAGAAGTATTTAGAGCAATCGTGTCTCCGGTAGCTAATTGAGTTAAAGTTGGCGAGTCGAGTTCAGGCCATTCTGGCAATCAAAATGGCTCGCGATTAAAGGATTAAAGCCTGACATTACACATGGAGTGAAAGGAGTTTGAACATGCTTGTTTGTATTGCAAAGATTATAATTAATCTGATCAGAGGTAAAAGATAACGGAACGCTTAGGGGCTGGGGGTGGTCACTACGAAGTTGAGAAAAAGTAAAACAGGCACACGAAAGAAAATGCAGTGATTCGAGATCGAGTAAAGGGATAAATCCTGAACGATTAGTTTCCTGAATGAGGTTTTTAGCTTTATTGTAAATCTTAGAAAGTGGTTTTAACAGAAAAGGAAATGTTCACATACATACTATTTGGCAGTGAGAACCATAAGACTGGATCAAGCGGTGAAAAAGGATTTTCAAAATTCATACAGGAAAAGTGTGTTTGAGCTTCCTTGCAATACCAAGACTCCTGCATATCTTTATTTTTGCCAAATCACATTGACACTAAGCATCGGCACTGTTTCTGTTTTTGAGAAAAACAGAAACAGAAAAAAAACAGAACAGAAACAGAAACAGGTCAAACAAAAACAGGTGACCTGTTTCTGTATTCTGTTCTGTTTTTCGAAAAAACAGAAAACAGCTGTTTTTCGAAAAAACAGAAAACAGCTGTTTTTCAAAAAAACAGCTGTTTTAACAGCTGTTTTTCCTGTTTTTTCTTACTTCATCTATTTCTAATAGGAAAGAAAACATCTTCTTGTTAAATCCTTTTAGTTACATACAGAAGATGAGCAACTTCGTGTAATTCAACGCACTAGCGTATTTTTAGGGGGGGGGGGCAAAAATTTGGCAAAATTTTTCATAAAATGCGTCCAATCGGGTGCAATTTCACCAAAAATTCTTAGGCCCGACGGCCGAATTGCATTTATTCTCAAATTCTTTGTCACTCATTTATTATAAAAGATTGTCGAAAAAAACTGACTCCAGAAGTCGAACGGATCCGTTACCTTACAGAAAAGCATCACCTTAATTAGGTTAAAAACAAGAGGCAGAAGGACAACGGAATGGAGAGGGGAGAGGGAAAAATAGCAAGACCTCTTACATTAATGACATATAGTTTTATTTTCAAGTTTCCCTTAACTTCTCCAAACATAGAATTCAGAAAGCTTTTCTGTAAGAGCCAACAGTAAGGCAAAGAAACAAAAAATTCGTCCCCTAAACCCTGCCGAAACCGGGGACGAAAATTTGTACATTTCTTTCGTTTTCTCGAGCTTGCTTGATATTACTAACATTTTTCTACATTCAATAAGAATAGCAGACTTCTACACCACGGTTGTCAAAAAATCTCTAGCCCCCACTCTTTATAGGCTACTGGTACTTACGACCTTTAGGCGGGACAAGAATATATGCCTATAGCCACTTAAGACCCCCAATCAGATGTCATATTTTATTCAGTTATCGATATAAAAATAAAAAACAAACAAAATGAAATATACCCTACTGATTCAACATTTTAAAATTTATCACTAAGAAACATTCTGGTATCCAGAGTTCTGTCGCTAGTTCTGGAACACTGCTTTCTAACAAAGTACCCAGCCACGCTGAAAGCCTGCTCACTAGGCACGCTTGTGGCGGGTACTATGAGGTGGTCCAGAGCCCAAGTTGTCAGCTCCGGAATGTGATTCTGACTCCAGAAGTCGAACGGATCCGTTACCTAGAAGAAAAGCATCACCTTAATTAGGTTAAAAACAAGAGGCAGAAGGACAACGGAATGGAGAGGGGAGAGGGAAAAATAGCAAAACCTCTTACATTAATGACATATAGTTTTATTTTCAAGTTTCCCTTAACTTCTCCAAACATAGAATTCAGAAAGCTTTTCCGTAAGAGCCAACAGTAAGGCAAAGAAACAAAAAATTCGTCCCCTAAACCCTGCCTAAACCGGGGACGAAAATTTGTACATTTCTTTCGTTTTCTCGAAAGTAAACATAACTCATAGGTATTTTTTGGACCGATGATAATCTTTTCCACCTTCTACTCATCAGTGGAGGCCAAGAATTAACTCGCCCCCTTGGGAGTTGTGATTTCAGTTGGGAGGAATGGTATGTTATGGGGATGAATGTTTGGTTACTTTACTCTAGTTTAAAATAAGCCAAATAATCATAGAATAAAATAAGTTGAAGGGTATTATTCCGACTTTCAAGCGTCTGAACACGGTCTGGATTTTTCATATCCTACAAAGAAAGCTTTGGAGCCTTTTCGTATCTCGCTGAAGGGATAGGTAACATCCCTTACTACAAAGTAACAATCGAGCAGATTCTAACCCAATATCTAGACAGATTTGGAACTGCATTTGACTTACCGAGAGCACATTTCGCCTCCGCTCTACAAGATAAACGGGAACTCTCTCCTCGTAAGCTTTGACCACATTTTCGATGTTCAGTGCAGAGGTGGAATTTGCTCTTTGCACAGAGGGCATCAGTCCTGCTTTATTCAAAAATCGGGAAAATTTATCGTTGCCATCATTAAGGCTCTAAGGTTCCTGTACACATATCTCAACTGCACTGGGCACAAAGGAATCTTGTAAGCTGCTGAGTAAACATATGAGGGGCTGTCTTGCTGCCACTTTTTCTTCTAAAGTCATTCGCTCATATGTACAAGGATCAAGATAAGCTGCACGGTGGTAGAGCTCCAACTTGAATTTAGGATTTTGCACAAAATACTTTTTAACTGCATAAGCAGCTGATCCTTCAGGCGATTCTCAAGCGGCCTCGTCGCTTCACAGAAGCTCACCAGTCCCTTGATCAGCATGTATGCTTTGCTTGAAGTGGTGTAAGTGGACCCACTAGCCAGTTCGGTGGCCTCTTCAAAAGGGCTCAAACAACTTGTTGCACATTCTAAAAGTGACCAGTCTTGTTCAGTAAGTTCAAGTTCTCTAATTTTCGCATTGCGAACATTTACATCATAAAATTTCTGTAGAGCAGATTTTCTGCGTAACGAGGAACTAATCATCACGTAAGTGCTATTCCAACACACTTTCACATCATGAGGGATGTGACCACTAAGTCCTATTTCTTTGCAAAGCCCTTGAAAGAGGTCGTGTTGAATATTTGACTTTTTTAGCAGCTTGAGTGTCCGACGCAACTTTTTGAGTGCACCATTGAGTGAGACTGAGTCTTCAATTTCGGTAAAATCATTTGCACCACTGGCCCATTCATCCCATTCAGTTTCTGTGTCGGAGTCGTACTCTTCCAAGTCATATACATCTGAAGCAGTGTCAACAATGTCTGAAACTATGATATCAGGAAGGTCATCTTCTGTCAGACCAATCTCTGAGGAACATTGTTCTCTACTAGTGCCTTGTTCGGCTTCATCTTCATCATCTGAATCACATTCCGGTGTTTGCTCTACGTCAAAATTCATTTCTCCCCAAAATTGGAGGCCATTTGTGACACTGAGGTGGAGGCAGTGTCCAAAGCAAGATGAACTTTCAATTCCACCAATTTGACAAGCTTTTATGACGTTCGAGCCAGAATCAGTTACAACACAGAACAATTTGTCTTCAATTTCAAATTTCTTCAGGGCTAATCTGATTGCTGCAAGTATATTTGCTGCTGTATGCCGAACCTTGAGACGCTTAAAGTGCAAGCTGCAACTGTGACCTACCCATTTTCCACTGACTAGCTTGGGGTAATGTACTGTCACTGCCAAGTATCCTCCCCCTGTATATGACCAGCAGTCAAATATTAGAGATACCTTTCGTGCCTGATTCATATCCAATTTCAGTTTCAACAGTTTCTTTTTCTTTGCTTGAAACACATGCCTTTCTACGGTACGACCCGATGGAGGTAAAATACCGCCTGTCAAGGAGTGTATCAGTCCACGCATGGCTTGCTTGTCAAAAATGGAAAGTGGTAACTTGTCTGCAAGTACTGTTCTTACACACTGTTTCGTCAATTTAAGTTGACTTGATCGGTTGCGCAGCATCAGAGAACGAATATCTTTAGTTCCTTTTCTAGAGAAAGAAAAATTGCTCTTTTGGTTCTTTGGCTGTTCTTCAGCTATCCCACATCCTGGCAATGAACCCTGTACTGTACGACAAACAACAGCTTCTGGGCCACTGGCAACATTATCCATGACCTGCCGTGCTCGTGCAGTAGAGGCAGATGACTGTACTTTCACCTTAATCTTATGAACATTTTCCAGGTGATTGACAAAAGTAGTTGAAGAACCTCCACTAGCCTTGATAGTCTTTTTGCAAACCTTGCAGGTGATGCTGCATTTGTCCTTCACACCATAATTAGCCCAAACTGGCTTTTTCTTTATGATTTTAGGTAAAACTTCTACCTCTTCATCAGAGGAAACATCCATGACAGTTTTGCAGTAGTACCTGAAAGTCATATGAATCAGTTTTTTTTTTTAAATTACAGACAGGCATTTTTCCTACAAAAATCCTGATACACCCAGTCAGGGTGACTAATTTTTGCATACAATGTAGTTATCGACAATGTTGTGATGATTTAAAAAAAAAATGAAAAAAAAAAAAAATCAATGTGATATTTGAATTCTGCATGTCCAATTGTGTGGTACTAGGGATAAAATAAGTCTGAGTTACAGCATAGTACAAAAAAAGGAAGAAGTTAAATGGACTTGTGCTGTATCTGGAATGAGCTGACTGATAACAATAGGCCTAGAACCCTCATGCCTACAAAAGTTCAAATAGACTTGCATAGCTGGTCTAATTTAACTATTCATAATTTTTACCTTTAGGATGCTTGCTCCAGCACACAAAATTAGACGAAGGTTAGCAAAGAAATCGAGCTTCTAGTTTAGATTTCGCTATGATTTCACCTGAATATCAAAGAAATTACTCTTCTTCTTGTTGACAAAGGACGATTTCGGTATCATGCCCGCTATATAGCGCGGCATTCGAAAAAAACAGAACAGAAACAGAAACAGGTCAAACAAAAACAGGTAGCCTGTTTCTGTTTTCTGTTCTGTTTTTTGTAAAAACAGAAATAGGCAAGAAAAAACAGAAACAGAAAACAGAAACAGTGCCGATGCTTAATTGACACTTGAAAGATAGATTTTTATCAACAAAAATGCCCCCAAAACGAATATATAGATCTTTAGACCTTTGGATTATCCCATTTGGCTGATGAATATCAGATGAATTGGGATAAGCCTGAGAAACATTTGAAAAAATAAGAAAAAGTAGACTTAGAAAATTTTAGGGTAAGATAATTTGCATCAAGCCATAAAATTACTCTCTCAAATAAATTTTTAAGATTTAGTCGAAGCTCCGATTCGCAATTTCCCGAAATGCCAAGTGTGCTGTCATCAGTAAAACAAACAAGGACATCAAAAGAAGGCGAACTATAGTTGCCACTATGGGTAAGGGAAGGCTTAGGATGACAAAGTCTACAGCAATTAATAAGTTTCTGCTTTTTACTACATAAAAAATATCATCTATATAAATCAAAAATAGTATAGACCCTAAAATTGATCCCTGTGGGAGCCAAAATTCACTTTTGAGGTTAGCAGAAAAGTGGATCAACAGAAATTAAAATGATTAAAATAAGACTAAAACCAAAAAAACACTTTTCCCGTTATACAAAAATGAGACATCTTCGATAGAAGAATTTCATGGATTAAAGGGGTTAAAGGACCGAATGACTTACGAAAATCCAGAAATATACCAACCAGAATCAATCCCGAATCTAATGCTGAATGTACAAAATTCAAAATATATGTACAATGTACATAATGAACATGCATATACAACCTTGTTTAGTTGAGTGTTTCATTCGAAAATCAAATTGAAAATCATGGAGAAAGTTTTTAGATTTTAGATAAGCAAGAAGACGAGAAGGCATAGCCTTTTCAAAGATTTTCCTAAATACTGATAAAATTGTGGTCGATAATTGGTTGGATCATTTCTTGGTTATTTTTGTTATACAAAAATTATTGTTTATATGATTATTGTTAATAAAATAATAAAATAAAATAATGATTATTGTTATACAAAACAATAATCTGAGTTCGCTTAAGAGCATCCGGGAAAAATCCACATTCAAGTGAAAGATTTACAAGTTTTGTAAGAGGCAAAACTATTGAAGGAAGAATAGATTTAACTACCTTAGAAGGAATAGGATATGACGTGTTTTTCGACCCATTAACAATTTTAGTAATTTTACTTACTGTTACTAAGTCGAGAAACATAGACTTCTGACAAGATGGCCCGAGTTAAGATCTAAAGTCAGGCTTGGGCCGAGACAAAGTAACTATAGAAGCAATATTCCTACCAATACTAACGGAGAATGGAGTGAATGCCTCTTGGAGATTAAGTTCACCCTCTACAGCTTTATCACAAATGACCAAACTCATAGGTAGAGAGTTGGTTGAAAACCAGGTTTAAATACAGAATTTGTCAAGTTGTAAATTTTACGAATATCATTGCCATATGCTGTAAAACTATTTAGATAGAGAGATTTGGCTTTTCTACACAAGGAATTATAAATATTTCGATAGATCTTGAATTGACAAAGATGAATAGCACTCACTGAATGTGTACCAGATTTACAAGCCCTCCAAACGTTATTATTCCTTCTCCGGCTTTTGAGAAGTCAGGATGTCATCCATGGGTTTCGAGGAACAATCCTTTTAGACCTGTGATTAGAAGCTGGGACCTTACAAATATTAAGAATAACCTCTTACGGTCCCATAAAAGGACTCAAATAAACAAGAAAAATATCATTGTCAAAGAAAACTCCTCAATTTTCCCTCCAACTTAAACCCAAAAAGAGATAAATCTTTCTTCCCGAACCTAATAGAATAGGAATCAAACACTTGGACCGGATTACTCATTCACTGTTTAAAGCTGAACCGGGAACATATTGGAAAACGATCAGATATATCACTAACTCAAATTAAATTTTCCTTCAAGCTAAGTGTAGAGAAAATATTGTTGACCAAAGAAGTTGTAAAATTAGTTACTCGTGTGGAGATGGATGTAGTTGGTAGAATTCCTGCGGCAAGCATGGTTGAAAGAAAATCAACTGAAGCCAAAGTCTTTGAATCCATCAAATTTGCATGAACGTCAACTATTATGATTACCTTTTGGTCTTTGTTAGAAAACTACTCGACTTTTGAACATTCGCGGCTTTTACCAAATTCTTCTAGGTAAAATTTTACAGGGGAACGGGGGGTATTTTCTTTCAAGGGATGTGTGCACTTCAAAGCGTCAATGTCTTCCCATTTAGTGCGGTTCACAATTAAAAATGAAATTTTTTGTTCGTGTGCTTGGTTTTCGAGATATTGACTTGTAACACTTTATTTGGGTCAACCTGAACGTATTTTCATAATTTATTGAACTTTCAATTTTTCAGGGATTATTCTATATTAGTTTGACGTTAATAATATAAACTTTGTTTCGAATATTTTTCCTTAGTATATAGGTTTCAATTGGAGATTCACAATCTTATTTACTAACGACAGCGGAAGATGAATTGGGTGTTGTCATCGCATATGGAGAAGGAGGTAAATATACGGATTCTTTCCCCTTTTTAAGTAACTTTTGACCCCTTTTCTTTAATTTTATACAAATTATTTATGTCATAACTAGGCAAGCCTCCTGATAATTTGTTCTTCAAAAAACTATTTCCGGGAATGCTCATTATTTACCACCTGAAAAATCATTATTATAGTCTCTGCAGCCTGGTGCATTCTTCTCGACGGTCAGTCTCCTCCCCCAACCAAAAAATTACGTTCTTTTATTATTTCTTATATAATTTATTCTTTAGCTGATTTTGACGAACTTACAACACCCCCCCCTGAAATAAAACCATGCCTTTGTGTTTAGCGTATGCCTGTATCTTAGCCCTCCGCGTGGAACTCAGGTTCTTTCCATATGAATCTAGGCATAGCAATATGCTCGTAAAACGAAATCCGGAAAAATCTAAAGATCTTTTTGATGAATAAGTTTACATGATCTGTCATAATATTGTGTTTTAGTTTTTTAGTAGTTTTTATTTTTTGTAACCGGTTTCTAAAGAAATATGTAGTTTTTTTCTATTTATTTTTATCTGTCAGAATGTTTTTCACTGTTCACTTTAAAATTGTGTCTTCAAGTTTCACTAGAAAGCTGCATTTTTTGACAAGAAAATCAATGCTTATGTCCAGCGCCATCTGTTTTAATTACTGGAACAATGATAATGGGTTCAGTGGGGCCTATGTTTGAATCTTTATGAATGTTTATGTTTGAATGTTGTTACGTTTGTTTAGTAAAAGAAATTGTGTCTTCAAGTTTCACTAGAAAGCTGCCATTTTTTTGACAAGAAAATCAATGCTTATGTCCAACGCAACCTATTTTAATTAGTAGAACAATGACAATGGGTTCAGTGGGGCTTATGAGCCTTTCGAATACAGTTTAATCATGTTTTCATGTTGCGTCTTTTAGTTTAAATTTCATTTGTTTAGTAAAGAAAAGCAGCTGTATAATCTAGTAAAAATCTATTTGGAATAATTAGACCAGATGGATTCCTCGATTGATTCATTCGTTTTTAATATTCTTATATATCACAATATTCGCTCTTGTCGATAATAATGACGATGTGACATTTGTGTTGAAGTTATGATTTAATCTCATGAATGGTTGAAATTTTCCTGAATAGAATTTAAAGAAGCCCTTAGCCTTACAATATAATAAGCCTCGAAAAATTGAACACCTTTGCAATCCCCCCCCCCAAAAAAAAAGAAATACAATGATAAAAAGGCAGTTGCAAGATGGTCTGATTAGGGTGGGTTTACCAAGCAGCTGATAATTCTTACCAGCGATATTTTTGAATAGCAGTCATAAAGTAGACATAAAGCCCCCCCTCCTTAGTTTTTGTTGTGGCTTGCCTCATTTCTTTTTTTTATTAACAAATGGGTAAGATAACTCAACATAGAAAACTCCATATGATACTAATGAAATAATGCTTAATATAATACTAACAATATCAAATTAGGTCCCGACGCATATAAGCATGTTTGGGACCACCCAAAAAAGGGACACTTTAACTACTAATACACTAATTACACTTCCTCGTAATAAAATCATCTGACTGCTCCTTCTTTCCCCCATCCCTACTAAACAGTTAATCAACATTCTAAAGATAATTTATTTTTACAGGGAACTTAAAAGGAATCCCACCCTCATACTCTATGATTCATCATACTTTCTTTCACATACCGATACTCACTTCAATCAACACACGAATCAATTTCTCTTTTAAAACTCACAAGCATGTACTCACTCCCAAGTCAATCAGTCAATCCTTGTCTACAATATTGGTTAAAACAAATGCATCTGAAAGAAGCACGGAATCCCTCAAGGGCCTTCTAACCTTTCGCTTCAGCCGGAAGCCTTTTTCAGACTTCAGGACTAATATACCTAATTGCAAATTTAGATCTGGTGGTTATTGGAACCGGCGTTCTAACTAATTCAACATTTCTAGTATTTTATGATGATTAAATCTTATCTTAAATTTTAATTTTAGATTAGAAAAAAAAATTATGCATAAACAAATTTACATAAAATTTAACCAAACCAAAAATGGTAAAATTTATAATTGCTGATACCTCGATCTTACTGAACTCTGGGACAGGTCATTGGTCAAAACTCTAACAGCTTTATTTTGTAACACCCATAGCTGATATAAATGGCTAGTGAACGTTGACGACCAAATCCATTTTGGTCCATTTTGTAACTCAATTTCTTTGATCCATGGATAGTAATTTGTGCTTCTGCCATATAACATGAACATTATTTTTTTCGGATTAACAAGCAATTTGTTCGCTCGCATCCACCTCTTGATCCTCGCCATTCCTTATTCAAACCTGCTTCTGTTTTCGCAGCCATTGTAAACTGAGTATTACCAGCAAAACTTGGAGGTATTGCTCCCACCGAGCTATCATTGTACCTTGGTGTTGACACCTGCATTTGATCATTAATGTATACAAGAAACAATAGGGTACCCAACACAGACCCCTGTGGCAGGCACCCTGTGTGCTTTATGTATCGGATTAACGACGCTTCTTAACTACTGAGGCCCTTGTGTCGGCCCTGCAGTGTTTTGCTAAAGCCGGGTTCGCTCTCTGGGTCTCGAATACAAAGCTGAGGTCAAACCTACTTTGCCACGAAAGAACCTATTTCTTTAGCTTATGTCAGCAAATGAATTCAAATAACCCCGTGTTTCCTGCCAGTCATTGCTAAGTTTAATTTTTATTCAGTAAAGAGAACTAAAAACATGATAGTTTTTTTTTATAGAATTTTAAGCCCATGAAAAGTATAAATTTTTGGTCGTAATTTTAATAAATACACTCCTTTTTTCTATGCATAAAGATTCTTTTTTGCATGAATTTCCATATTTTATAATAAATTTTAAAGTATTACGGTAACTGCTATCTATTGATTAACAATGCTTCTTGGCTGCAAAAGTCCTTGTGTTTACAGTGTGGCAGCAAGAGTAGAACTGTGGACTGTGTATTTTAAGGGAAAGATAAATTCACTGTGCAGCCACATAACTAAAAAAAAAGAAATAACAATAAAGAAAAAAACTAGCTGCCATGATTTTGCGCTCTTTTTTTGTAATTCTACTTCTTGAAGATTACCGTTAATTTTAAGTACAGACTGGAGCTTTTGGGATATAGAGCTTTATTTTGGCCTAAAGCCTCATTTAACTCTTTTAGGTGTTCCTATGGTTGCTATTGGTTGGCAAGAAATGCAGTGCCCGAAAACCTTCCAGAAAGAAAATCGCAAAGTAGCCAAAGTTGTTAGTGAACTCTTTGAATTTGAAGAATCTGTCGATAAATGATTATTAAAGTATCATCGATTTATGTATTTTTTACTATTTTTGAAATATGGTTAGAAATCATAAATAAACTAAAAATAATACTTTGCCTTGGAAAAAGATGAAGTTTTGCATTTTTTATTCGATTTTAATATGTGTTACAAATTGCACGTGCAAAACTGCCTATTCCTTAGGAATTTTATCCACCATTTTATTTAACTTTGTAAACTGAACTTGAAATACAATAGACTATCTCCCTCGCGCATGATTTCTGATTATCAAGTGTTCAAATTACAGTTTCTTTTTTAGATACGGGGTTTCTTACTCGAAAACAAAATCTAGCATTTATCAAACTTTTCCTGGCGATGCATTTTCTGTATTTGAAAAGCCATCATAAAACAAAAATGACTGTTCAAAAGTGTACAATTTTGGAAATCTCTATTTTGCTATTTAAATACATAAATTTGTCTTATAAACGAAGCTATTGCAAAAATCTTATTCATCAGTAATTCGATTTAAAATTTATATATATATAAATATATATATATATATATATATATATATATATATATATATATATATATATATATATATATATATATTCGTAAATATGATATTTCAAAAATAATGTTTATTATTAGGGCATATACTATAATAATTCATTGATAAAGTAAGCCTTGAATTCTTGTGCAGAAATTGCTGAAAGGCTTGTATGTTTGCTAGTTTCCGGCTTTTACAGATTTTCTCATGATAACAATAAAATAATAAACAAAGCAGACGGCAGATTCCCCATGCCTTTTTTCCCCAAATTCATCCAATAAAAATTTTGACATAGCCATTAAAAAAAATTCCAAGCATTAGATTAAAAAAATACGGTGTCGACACCCCCCCCCCCCCCGGCCCAGGGGAAGCGTTGTAAGTTTTTCCCTGTGGGCAAATATGCTTCTTATGGAAGGGATGTTCTTATAAACTTCAGTGAGTGCTTATTTGATTGGAAATTAAAAGTTCTAGGTCACTGTTTAAGAGTAAAAAGTGATTGGGGGCTATGCAGTTAGCCTTCTCTCCCATGCCGTTATTCCTTCAAATGGATCAGATAGAAATTTTGAGATAGCCATTTTGCCAAACAATTGTTCAAAAGTAAGATAAAAAAAAATCCAATGTTGACACGCACATACCCCCAGGGCCAGGCGTTGTAAGTTATGGCCAGTGGGCTAAAGGCATTTTTTAGACCCAGAAGAAGCTGTTGAAGGATGCCTTGCGTATCCTTTAAATTTTGGGATCTCTTGTAACCTAATGGATCTTTTGGAAGAAACATTCTGAGACCCAAACAATAATGCTAAAGATTATATGAAAATACCAGAAGTCGAGGATGACGCAACTCAACCTGCTGCTTCACGGGGGAGGGTATATTTTCCACGGAAATTGTATCTCTGAAACTGATCCGACTAGGCAAGGCACTGGTGTAAAGTCGGATGCATTTTTTCTGAATATGAACTCCCTTTATCCATCGGCAGTGTCTCACTGCTCTTTTCTGTATGGCAAATTTGGGCCCTTGGGCTCTAAATTTCCTCGACGTTGCCACTGTTGAAGAGAATGGACTGCAGGGATGGTTTTGAAATTGATGTTGAAATGCAAGTGGAACTTCATGAATCGGTAAAGGGTTTTGTTTTTCCGGGCATAAACAGACCAGTGACTAAGGACTCTTTGAGTCCATATAATATTTCTTTTGTAGAGGGTGGGGGTGTGCACTGGGCACCTTCGAAACAAAAAGTTATTGCCGATCTTCGTTTTGAAAGAATATTGTTGTACATCACGTTCTTTTGAGATGGACGCTAGACTACAGTTTCAAGGTCACAAAGATACAATTCGGCCAAAAACCATATTTGAAAACGTTTATTGGCACTTTTGTCAGTAACCGTTCAGAAGTGAAAACGAAGTTTAAAAAAGAAATCTTTACCGTATCCTTTACCTTTTTTTTTTACCTTCGATAAAATGTGCGAGAGTGTGCGCAATAGAAGTCATTGTACGGTTGTGACCGATCCAAAGGAATGTGCTCGAATCGCTGGCGATCCAAACTTCGAATCATTCCCCATCATAGATTCCAATATGGTCGTCTTACATAGGAAAAAAGAAATGTTATTTTAAATGAAAATATCGCTGATGGCAGCGCAATTACAGAAATCTCGATAAACACATGTTTTCATTCTTTTACAACGTGTGTAGGTGCCAATGGCCAAGGGAGTGACAAGTTCAAGTATATTATGGGGATACTGATTCACTTTGGCTAAAAGTTAAAACCGAAAATTTAGTTGAAGATTTAGAAAAAGGTATGCACAATAGCTCTCGAAAGAACTTTGCCAATTGGGACGGGCCCATTTACCCGGAGCTAGTGTAGCGACAGGTCCAAAATAAATTATTATTATTAAATCCGAGACGGGGAGCGACTTGATTTCCAATTGTGCTTGCAGGTCCGAAGGTAAACCGAAACAAACACACAATGAGCAAATCAAAAAAGTCTGCACGGGGGTGCGTAGACACAATGGGAAATATAATTTTGATATGAATGTTCATAGAAACTGTACGGAAATTAATCTCATTCCAAGAGCGAAGGTCATGGGAACCCATTTTTAAGCATTATTATCAATGTCATAATTGTTTTTTAAAAACGTTTTTTGTAGTGCCTTTTATTGTAAAATTAAAAAATGTATTATTCTTTATTTTATTTTTGTAGTGCCTTCCATTTTTAAATGAAAAATATGTATTACTCTTTAAATTTATTGTTCTTGAACATAGGGAATTATGGTTATTTATTCAATGGACGGATGCATCTACAGTTAGTCGTATTTTGACATTTAAGGGACTATGTACTAATTGAAAACTCCACTCGGATCATTTCTTTGTGGAGCATCAATGTCTGGCAAAACGACACTTTCAACGAAAATATTTTAAAATCGTAATAAAACGTTTTTAGAAAATGCAAAAAAAATTTACTATTGCTACAGTGTCTGGCAAGAATCCTACGATAAAATAAAGGCTATTGCGCAAGGCACGAAATAAATACGGACCTGACATTTTTAATATAATTCAACCAAATTCTTGGTTGATTATTGATGATTTAGTTAAATCTATTGAAGAATGGTCTCAGGCTGGAGGGCTGCCAGCCCCTTGCCATGCTCTTATTACAATTGTTCACGGGCCAATCTAATCATGAATAGATTTCCGTAACCCTAGTTCTACACAATCTCTTTCAAAAGAGCAGAAGTATGAGGACACCTGCTTTGAGTTGTACCTACTATATCATCTACAGGGTTGTTCATGATTCAAGTTCCCTCATAACTTTAAACAGTCAAATATATCCGGGTGAACCGAAATTTCTATTCTCGGCATACAATCAGGCTGCAAATAACCCCTATGGTTATATTTTACTGGACCTCAATCAGAACACACCCGAGGATTTGTGTGTATTCGCTGATATTTCGCAAATTATATTTAAAATATAAGACACTGTGAGAAAATCTTTAAAGAAAACATTAGATTTTGGGGAATGATGCGTGAATCCGTAACCTTTTTAAATGTGGCTGGATCATCCATCCGCAAATGGTTAAAGCATTCTGCTCTTCCTTCAGCAGCCCTATTTCTGCGTTTTACCTAGCAACACTAATGCAATCTACTCAAATATCCTAATTTTAATATCATTCCTTGTATTTCGGGTTCTAAATTTGATCTGCGACCAAAAAAATCATAAGCGAATTTATTCAAACATTATTATACACAAAACGTAGTCACAAGTGCGTTATCTTACTATTAAAAAAAAAAAAAAAATATCACAGAGCAAATAGAATGCACCGTCAATAAAATTAATAAATACTCAACTAATTGATCAATAAAAAGCACAAAATTGGACTATTGTCTAAAAACTTCAGAGTTGCGCTGACTTCATCTAACTTTAAAATTCAAATAATGTAAGGGTGTAAACACATTCATAAATAAAAGTGGTAATAAAGAATTGAAGGGCAGAAGTACACAAATACTACAGTGAGTCAGAATATAATATTGTAGCTAATACTAGAAAAGTCATTAAATATAGCAGTTAACATTCTAATATGACAGATATTACACATAATACCATAAAAGGGAAAGAAATCAAGCAGCTTTATAGTATAAATAAACCGGCTGTCTTATAGTTGAAGGATATGAACGAAATAAAAAGCACTGAACGAAATAAATGTTAGACAGGTGAACAAACACTTGAGTTTTTACTTCGGGTTTTTCTTCGATTTTTTTTTCGGGTTTTTACTTCTGGTTTTTTAATAAAAATAAGAAGGAAGGGAGTTTGGTAGCTTGTCCATTCTTTAAAGCTTAAAAATATGCAAACTGAAGTTTTTAACGAAAAAATATTTTCTAAGTGATGGTTAAACGAGGCTGTTTGTCTATGTTCTTTTCTCCTACAATAAAATCGTAGCTATGTCCATATATAAATGAATACATTTTGATAATTTTTAATCAAAATTCTTACTGATTGAAGTTATCCATTAGAACAGATAAAAGTCAAAAGAATTTGCAAGAATCAAGAACTTCAATTTCTCTTCGTTAATATTGGTACTTGTAATTCCGTCAAAATCATGGGGGGGGGGGCAAAGTTGGAGCCAATTTTCGCAAATAAAGTGATAAAGTGAAAATGACAGTGATAACTGAAAAATCAGCCATATAGCAGAACAAATGCAAAGTTTGCTTTGCAAACCGACCCGTTTCTGTGGATTCTGGAATTACACAGGCTTATTTTAGTTTTGACAATATCTTCAAGAAACTAAATTTTAAGAGGGGGGGGGAACAAACTAGAATCTTGTAGGGAGGAAAGCTGCCCCCCTCCCTGCCCCATAGCAAATTACGTCCCTGCTTGAAATAAAACTAAAACTTGAGATTCATGAATTTAATCTTGAGATTCACTGATGTCAGTTGCTTTGTGTGAGTGAGTGAACACTAGTCCAGTATTGTAGAATTTAATGTGGCAAATGGATGAACTTCATCCATGATAAAAATTCATAAAGATCGTCCCTAAATCCTAGGATTAGAAAAAAAATTGGTTACTGAATACTAAATGGTTTTTAGAATTCATATGGCTAGATCCCATCTGCATTATTGGTACCTTAATATCAAAACGCACAGCGAATCTTTTTGTTATTATGTCTTTGTCGTAAGAGCTTAATGAAATTAATGAAATTTGGTAAAAGAATGGCACATTTACAAGAGCTTGTGTCCAATTTTCACTCTATACATTTTAATCAATAGTTATCGTAAGGTTGAATAATTATTTACAATATTTTTGGCAGGAATTCGTTTCACTGTAAAGGGGTGCTTGAAAAAGGCAGGGACCGGTAAATTGCATATATTGTCGTCCTTACAACCAAAGGTATCATATGTTTTAAAATTTCTGAAAAATTGCCAAAAAACTGTTTGCTAGGCTTCTCCAAAAGGGAAGAGGACGATGGTAATCTGGATGAGGAGGATCAAAGCGTGGTTGCAGAGTCTTTCCCAGCTGATTCTACCTTTGAGAGCAGCTTAGTAAAATAGATTTTGAATTTAATAAAAAGCAGGCCTTTGTTGTTTATTTTCTGTAACTTACTGGTTTTTTTTTACTTACTGCTGGGTGTTTACAGTTAAGTTTGAAATCTAATGTCTTCTAAATCCCTGAAGTCTCGCAAGAAACAAAAACAGTTCCTTACTGTAGAAATTTTATTTCAGAATAATTTTCTGCTTCATGGATATTTTTCTTAATTCATTCAGAAACAGAGTCTACAAATTATCGCTAAGAACAAACTAGGAAGAATACCCATGACGAAAACTACGTTAACCTACTGTTTTGACTGCGAAACTTTTTTTTTTATATTGTGGAAATTTGTTTTAACCTTTTAAAGGTTAATGATGTGGTGTCGGGAGGATTACAGAAAAACACCTCATATATCATTTGATGTGTAATCAAATAACCTAAAATAAGATCAAGGATCATAAAAGTATAAAGCTATGTAGTGAGCATTCCTTTAATTTGACAAAACGCAAATCATGAATCAATGAATTGTGTCATGAATCAATGATTATGAATCGTCTAATTTGCGGGATTACTATTTTCTAGTTGGAAAAAATGCGGCTCCTATCAAAAGAAACGAGGTAATTATTAGGATTGATATGCTTTGGGTAAAGACAATAATCGCACATATTTTTTAACTTCAATTGACGTTGGTTGATTTTTTACGTTGACGTTGGTTCAATTTAACATTGGTTGATTTTTATTGTTTTTGTAGTGTTGGAGGCGAATTTCATTGTTTATGTTCACATCTTGACGCTTGAAACCCTATATTAAGGTAAATATTTTGTAGGTCATCAATGGTTATAATTTCGTGTAAATAATTCATTTTTAATCTTATGTTTATACTCGCTTATGATCAACCTTATTCGAACTTTCACTTTCATCGACAGTGATGTATGCAGTAGGTAAGGAATCTGACACATATGGCCTTTTCTGGCATACAAACTGTTGATCAACAATCGTGAGAACAGAGTTGTTTATCAATAATAATTTTCACGATAACACAAGTTGTTATTTATTGGAAATAAAAGGCAATATTTTCAAAATCAATTGAACAAATTTTTTTTTTTTATAAAACACAACAAGATTTCGTCACTGCCCTTTGGAGAGAAAAGGGACAGGCTATTCAAAAGGACGTACCTTATCATGTCTTAAATTAGGAAAAGAGATCAAATTAACAATTGTACAAAACGTTAATTGTTTTTCTCTTCTAAACTGTAGCAACAACAAAAATCCTCCATTTTGTCCCTCCTTGTAATTTACTGCTTATATTTGACTAACAAAATCGACAAACAACAATTTTAGTTTTGGGTCGTTTTCATCCATATTGTTGATTGACAAAACCTTTGTTGGTCGCAGGAACACGATTTTTGATCAACAACTTCTCGCCAGAACAGGCCTATAATATGGTAGCCATTGTTATCGTTCATGTATTTGCACTTGGTTAAAAAACTAAAGTTTGACAAATAGCTCAGTAGCCGAGTAGAGACTCTGTTATTTCCTTTAGGCAAATGACTCATTGTTATTCCTGTGTTCATGTGAGGACACACTTAATTGTGTTGGTTCTTCTTTTTTAATCACAGAAATAGATATAATTTAATACGGATTAGTAGTATTTTCTATCTGCTATTTAATGGGTATATATCTTGGCACTTGAAATATAAAATATAATTTAGCATTCAGATAAACAGCCTTGGGGAGCACCGATATCATTCAGCTGTGGTGAAAGCCTAGCTTTATATATCCCTATATTAGCCCTATAGCGCTATATTTTGAAAGAGCACATCTTTTTGGTCCTTCTTTTTCATTAATAGGAGTGACAGCAGCTGATAGTAGCGTTGGTGTTGCTTACTGATATTCATATTTACATCTTGGCACTTCAGATTTTAAATGTGATTACTTTTTAAGCAGATACCCTTGAGAAGCCCCAATATCAATCGGTTTTAGCGAATGAGTCATCACAAGCTCTATATTTGTATGAGCGAATACTTGATCTTTTTGGCTCTTCTTTTTCCTCGTCCTCAATGATAATGGATACAGATGGACAGGGGTCACTGGCAATGGTTGTGGTGGTTGGCATTGTCTCGAAAGTATCTTTGTTTGAGTCACACTCATTGTCAAGTCGAAATGTGTCTAGACGAGGTCTGAGTAGGCCAGCGTTGATATCTTCTGTGGCCTTTCGGAGCTATAAAACAGAAAGAAAAAATCAGTTAAAAATTTGAAACTAGTTGAGGGCAAACTTCATTCACAGTTTTCCTCCAAAATCAGCTATGTGGGGTCGAGTTTGAGCTGTGCGACCTTGAATTTATTCGCGGCTGAGTTGTCGTGAGGTCATACTTAATGCACCCTGAAGATATATTTCCAACCATGTTTATTGTTATTCGAAGATCATTTTCTATATACTAAATATAGTTACTAGTGTCTAGCCGTATTGTCATATTATCAGTCAATTATCTTATATACAATATATATTCTTCAGTCAATATATTATAATAATTCATTTAAAAAGTAAATTCTAGTACAAAATTATTAAAAGGCGCCTATCTGCCTTAGTTTTTTTAGAGTGTCCTCTTCTTCTGGTACCACGTGGCTATCACTGAGGGACGACCTTCGGTGGTCGACTTTTGCGAACACGAATCACATGACCAAAGTACCTCCACTTCTTATGTTTGATCACTTCGGTTATCAGAGGCTGAGACGTCTTCTGTCGTACAGTAGCTTTCGTTACTTTTTGGGATAAGTGGATATTTTGATTGCGCCTTAAACAAATGTTTACAAACACGAGGAGCTTATTTTCCAGTTGTTGATCCAGGTAAAAAGTTTCAGAACATAAAGCGTTGAGAGGACGTTGCTATTGAACAGCCTCAACTTGAGTTGGAGAGAGTACTTCTGACTGCTCCAAATTTGAGAGAGTTTCATGAAGGAAGCGTTAGTGTGGCCGATTCTAAGCTTGCCTTCTTGCTGACATGATCCTGAACTGTAAAACTTCAATACTTGAACTCGACGTTGCTATTGAACAGCCTCAACTTGAGTTGGAGAGAGTACTTCTGACTGCTCCAAATTTGAGAGAGTTTCATGAAGGAAGCGTTAGTGTGGCCGATTCTAAGCTTGCCTTCTTGCTGACATGATCCTGAACTGTAAAACTTCAATACTTGAACTCCACGACTTGATCTATCACCTGGTTATTGTATCGTAGGACAAGTGGAGATATAGTGGTCTACATACTTTTTGTTTTTTTTTTGGCATTTATCTTAAGGTTAAAAAGTTTGGCAGTGTCTTTGACTTGGTTAAGGTGTTGCTGGTAAACAAAATTAGAAACAAGGAAAAATTTACAAATCTATTCCCTTTTATAAGTTTGTTTCTCACCTCAAATTTGCAACCCCGTTTTTAACGTTAATAACAGACTGTATATGTTGTTATTGAGGATTCCATCAACAAAGATAATTTGTCCTGCACCTGGTGTAAAAATCATATAAAATATGTTTTAAACATAAAATATATGTATATATGTATATACAGATATATATGTATATATGTATATATGTGCAATATATATACGAATATATGTATAGGTCTATATGGAAAAATATAAAAAGATATTTTTATATTTATAAAAATATAAAATATGATGTAAAAATACAAAATGTAACAAGTAGATATAAAATTAAACCAGGGCATGCATTTCTGATCAATATTAACTACTTGTCTTCAGCATCTGCTTTAAGTAATTGAAAAAATAAAAAAATCTACTAGATAAAAGCATAACGAATGATTTGGGATTTCAATTTTGTGTATTTAATTTCAAAATTTCAGGTATTTTTGTATTCATGTCTGGGAGGCACCAGTGCAAAAAAAAAAAAAATGATAGCTCGGTGTTTCACGAAGGAAGACAGACTTAATCGTTGAATGGCTAAAAATTAGTCCATTACCTGCCACATTAGGCCTAATCTGTTGCGAACTTTCTCTGTTTGATAATCATTTTATCTGAAGAGTATCAGCAGCTAAATTACTATTTTTATTAAACGAAGGGAAAACTTGAATCCACTAGAATGAAGTATATGTTTACATCAGGAATCAAAGTAGTCAAATTTAAATCTTCGGTACAGAAAAAAGCTGGTAAAAAGAAAATATTTTTTTCTTTCAAGAAAAAGTTCAAGCACAGGGTGCCTCATTAACAAACTATTTTTATTTTAACAAAATACAGACAATTTTATTCTTAAGGAAGAAACAAAGAAATGAGGATGCCTCTTACATACCTCTTTTAGGGCCACGACTCCCACTAGTTTGCCAATAGCAGTGACGTAAGCATGGGTGACATTCAACATACTAAACATGCTATGAGCCTTGATCAGTGGAGTTCTTTCGACCAATTGAAATGGGGAGGGATCTATTGTAACATCAAGGAGGCATATGGTTTGAGATAGTTCCTTATCCTCCCACTCTTCTCTCTCTTCTGGATTTAAGTCGATACCTCGCATCTATAAAGCAGGGAAACTGTTATTAATCTGTTGGTAATTTTCAAGACAAGTTAAAGAATTTAATTCCTTACCATTAAGGGGAGCATCGTTTCTGAAAGGGAAGATTAAGGTCCAAGATTGTCGAAAATACGAATATGAAATTTCTGAAGAGCGGAATATTTGGAGGATTTGAACCCAAAAATGTATTGTTAGAGCAAATAGATAATAAAGACGATGCTCAAGCAGTCGATTCAAACTTTGAGCATTCATATCAAAGAATTGAACAGTTTTTTTCTCATCAAAAAAAGAAATATCATGAATTCGGTCGGTTAGGTTCCTATTGCTGCCAAATAAAAAATGAGAGCTTTCTTCAAATAAAAGTAAAGAGCAATGTTAAAGCTGAAACGAACTAGAATTATCCTGTATATCAGGAGGCACGAGCTGTCAAACCTACTGTAACTCTCCATTCTTTACGTTATAGTTTAACTAGTGCTTACTTGTCACTTTACTTCAATTTGAAGAAGCATTTGTTTTAAATTTAATTCATTCTTGTTTTTAATATTATGATGAGTCTATCGAAGATGTTTAATATATTAAAGTCCTTTGGAACAAAATCCTTACTTATAGTTCTTTAATATTAATGACTAGTTCTTTTCAGGAGGTTCGCTGAGTTTAATTTCTAATTATTCTTACTAAGTCCTTGTTGTTCTCATGAGACAGGTCGTGCTCGCAGACATATGTGTTTTGTATTTAATTGATCTACCAACTGGGATTAACCTTTTAGCAAAAACTGGTAAAACTAAGATTAAAATGCGTGTAACTGCAGTGAAAAACCGCATTAAATCACAGGAAAATCGACATAGTTTCACTGAAAAAACGATCTATTTTTTTTGTTTACGTGTTGCTTGAGCCCATTGACAGGATGTTTCCTTTTATAGTTAAAGCCTATGTTCCTAGTTCCCCGAACTGTTTCAGCAAAAGTGACAAGTCTCTTACATTGCTTGTGCTTGCGGCAAAACCAAGAGTTTCAGCCTCACTCAGCAACCGAACGAAGCTTCTGAATTAGAATCTACCAGGATGGCCGGTCTTGTGGCAATTCTTCGGTGAACTTTAGCCACCACTTGTCCCATTTCTGGCCAAATTTACAGAAACTTCCAGCAGGCTCCAGCTCATTTTTAAAATTTTACTCCTTCTCTTTTATACCATGTTGATAAGGGCTCAGCAAGAAGTATCCGTTCAATAGGGCGGTCGTTGGGGTGACGCAAAACATATCCAAGCCAGTGGAGCCGGAACGCTTTATGATACTTTAGATTCTTTCGATGTTGAAACAATGTCGATGGATATCACCATTCGAAGTCTGATCCTATATCAGGATGCATAAAATGAACGTAGGTAGCGGGGGTGATCAAATATCCCTCTATAATTAGCAACCTCTGTCTTTTGGCCTTTTTCGTGAACGGAGAGGATACCTGAAATTTTCCCCTCTTTTGGGAAATTTTTGGTTTTCCATATTTCTGTAGATAACGGCCTTTAGATGGTTTGCAATAAGGCTAGGGGAAGATTCGTAAATCTCAGGCAAAATACCGTCCTCACCAGGAGATTTTGGTTGGCGGATTTCGACAAGATCTTGCAGAAACGTGTTTATTTAGTACGGCCCCATCGAGACCGAGGGTGGAGTGCTTTCCACTTCTACATTTATGTTTATGTTGGGGTTTAGAAGTTCACTAAAGAGCACTTTCCATCGCACAGTTTCGTGGGAATTTATTCAACCGTCAGCTCCCAAGACTCATGATATCCTGTGTACGTTGGCTTCGACTGCGTCAGGTGTGTGACTCGTCGAAAGGTCTACTGGAATACCACTTTGAGGTGCACAACTCGGGCTTCTCATCGATGGTTAGGGACGGAGGAATCTGACCCAAAACTGTAAGTACTTCACAAGCAAGAGAAAAATGAGCTGTTTGAAACCCCCCTTTGATCCCAATTTAACTATCTCAGGATTCAGTCTGGTGAAAAGATAAAAATTATCTTTATTCGTTTTGTATAAAACTACTACTACTACTAATAACTCACTGCAGCACCAAGCCACCTGAGGCCAACACAGCTACGCACGCTCCTCCTTCAACCTAATCTATTTAAAGCCTCCCTCTTTACACCCTCCCAAGAAGTTCCCATTTCCTTTAAATCTTTATTTATGACATCCTCCCAACCCAGACAAGGACGACCTGCTTTCCGTGTAGCCCCAAACGGTTGGCCAAAAAGAACAATCTTCGGTAATCTGTCTTCCTTCATCCGTAGAACGTGGCCTAGCCATCTCAACCTTTCTTTCAGTATAGCCCCAGAAAGCGGGATTGAACCTAACTTTTCGTACAACCTACTGTTTGAAATACGGTCAGTCAGCCGGGTACCCAGAACAATCCGTAGGCAATTTCTCTGGAAAACATCTAGTAAATTTTCATCTGCTTTTCGGAGTACCCATGCTTCAGAGCCATATTTGACCACTGTCATCACTGTAGCTTCCAATATTCTAATCTTGGTTTGTAGACTTATCTTTCTATTCTTCCAAACTTTTTTTTAACTGTGAAAAAACACCCTGAGCCTTAGCTATTCTACTTTTACCATCTTCACTGCTCCCACCATCTTTACTAATAATACTACCAAGGTAACTGAAGCTCCCAACCTGATCAATCTTTTCGTCACCTAATGTCACCTGTTCATCTTCACTTATTCCTAGCCTTAGTGACTTAGCCTTCTTAACATTAACTTTCAAGCCTATTTTAGCACCCTGAACACGTAAAACCTCTAAAAAATTATTCATTTTGCTCACACTTTCATCTAATATGCTTAAATTATCAGCATAATCTAAGTCCAGGAGCGTTCTTCCATGGTCTCCAATTGCCTTTCCTGTGCTCCTTAAGACCAAGTCCATCAAAATGATCCATATAAAGGGGGATAGAACACAACCCTGCTTAACTCCTGATTTAATACAAAACCAGTTGCTAACCTTCATTTCATCATATAACGATAAGACCTTTGTTAACGCTCTTCTATCAACAGAATCGAAAGCTTGCTCATAATCGATAAAACTGAGGACCAAAGGTGTTTGACAACGAAGGGACTTCTCAATTATTAACCTAAGAGTGAAAACATGGTCGACACATCCTCTACCTTTTCTAAAACCGCATTGTTCTTCCCTTAAAACTTTGTCTACAGCATCTCTCAGTCTAAAAAGTATCATATTACTCAGTAATTTGCTACCTACAGAGACCAGACTAATGCCTCTATAATTACGACACTCACTCTTGTCACCTTTCTTATACAGTGGTTTAATTAAGGTTTTCCTAAAATCATTGGGTACTTCCCCTTTTTCAAAAATCATGTTCATAATCTTCAGTAGCTTCTTCCTAACCTCAGAGCCACCATATTTAAGAAACTCATTAATCATACTATCAGCACCTGGGTCCTTATTATTTTTTAATCGTTTTAGTACTGTCGCTAATTCTTCCTCACTAAACAAATCTTCCTTCACATCCAAGGTATCACAAACTTTTTCATTTTCACCTATATCTTTTCCTGCAACTGTATCTCGGTTTAGCACATTCTCAAAATGTTCCACCCATCTTTCTTTAACTTTTTCCTTATCACTAATTGTGACCCCATTTCTATCTTTAACTGGGACTAGTCCGGATTGTCTACTCCCTTTCAATTTATTAACATGCCAGTATAATATTTTACTATTATACCGTCTAGCCGCATCTTTCAGATCCTCAGCAATCTTAGACATGGCCTCCACTTCACATCTCCTTAGTTCATATTTTAATGCTTTCTCCACTTTCTTTACATTCCTTTTGTTTTCATACGACCTATCACTCAGATAATTCTTATACAAACCCCTTCTACTCTCTATTAAACCTAAAGCTTTTTCACTAATATTCCTAGTTGCAGTCTTAGCACTCTTCCCTAGGACACTATCAGCAACTTCACAAATTGTTTTTCTGAAATTATTCCATCCATTATACAATAAATAGAATAAATGTCTCTAATTAAGCTGCCCTGTTTTCATAAACGATTTTTTTCACTCATTATTATCTAATATAAGAAAGTTCTAGCCCATCTAAGCTATCTGCACAAAACTGGTGTCAACACCTTGTAGTTCCTAGAGTTTCCAGTATGTGACAAAACATTGATTTTTTATCTGTTTAGTCCAACATTGTTTTTGGCAGATCTAACTGACACAAGTGGATAGGTCAGATCTGTGTCTAGTGTCTCAAGATCCAAATATATTAGAAAATTTAATAAATTATTTCACTTCGGCACTTTCTTTAAATTTTAGTTCTTGTTGCTACACAAAAAAATCATAAAGTTGAGAAAGCCTCCTACCTGTGGCACCTTTTTACCAAGGCTTCCAGCGAGCCCTTCTGTAATCGGATCAGTTATCAGGATTGATCCAGAGGCCGAATTCTTACGAGCTCGGAATATTGATTCGAACGCTTGTCTTAGACGACTGAAAGAAAGGTAAGCTAGAAAAAGTGAGGTAAAGGGTAAATGTAAGTGAAGGTAACTAAGGTATTTTTTCCAACAATTCATAACACAACCACTTATAAGCTCTTACAAACAATACTGTGTTTTCTTATCTTTACAAAATGTCCTCCTTCGCCAAGAACTGCATGCAAGCACCATTAAGCCTCATCACTAAAATTTTGAATAGAACCAGCACTGATTAATTTGAGCCACTTCATACGGGCAATGAACAATTTTCCAGTTCGTTTACGAACAGATTTGTAGTGGCGTCATCAAGAACTTCGGATACGCTAGGCATTTTTATCTTTATAAAAAGTGTCGAAATCTCCTTGATGTTGTCACTTATTTTTCATATTGAAATTCAGAGCCAGAATACCTTTATGCTTAAATAGCCAAAGAGTCAATCGAAAAAGAGGCACAAAAAAAGACAACAACCGTAGAATATACCATTCTCTGAGGACCCGATAGAAAATAGTTCACCCCACACATCAATCTTCCAAGCCTCCCCCCCCCCACAGAAAAGGAAAATCTCCTGAAAAGTCTATCTTGATCCTCGAAAAGTTAGAAAAAACGATATATTTATGAAACTACGCAAAAAAATCTTCACCTCTGTATGTAAGCTCTTTACTGCATACAATCTCTATAATGAGATATAGTCACTTTCCATTCGACAAAAACGAATACCCTCTTATGAGGATCCGAAAATCGATTGACTTGTTCCATTGACCACCTCTGAGACAACTACCCATTTTATAGTATCACGTCATAATTTTCAAAGCTTATCGACATTCGAATTTATTACATAGAGCTACATATGAATTTTGAATGCCTTTCATCATAAACGTATATTTATAAAAATAAATTTCGCATCTACAATTCAATTGCTAGCATAAAACAAAAACGAAAAAAAAAATGAAGAAAGACATGATCAATGATCACAAATTTTTAACCTCATTCTTTTAATGCGCTTTTCTGGTAGTCTCGATAAGCACCGTTACCATATTTGTCAGGTTTTTATAAAACATAAAATTACAGTCAACCTCCTTCAACTACACAAGTTCTATCGATTAGTACAATTCATTTTTTCATTTCTTGAGGAAGGAGTTCTCGATAAGTTGAAATATCACTTTTTACTGAATGTTATTATGTACTGTTTTTTTCCTCAAAGAAATATTTAGGAGATAGATATGCATAAAGAATACTTCTTGGTAAAAATAACTAGTCCTTAATAGCATAAAAACAGCCTGAGACACAATTCGATTTTCCTTTTCTTTATTTCTAGCTGGTGAAGGAGAAGTGTTTTTTTTTTCTTTTTCAACGATTTCAGATCAGGAAAACGGAAATATCCAGGGACCTTGGCATGAACTATATTTTTTTTTATTGTCAGGGTCATACTCAAGATTCTAATTTGGGGGAGAAGGGGATTTGTCTATGAAGAATATCTTCTTTTTTTCTAAATGGCCAAAAACAGAGTCTTTTTGTGTGATTTCAAATGTTACGGGATGTTAAGCTTATTGGAGGGTAATTCCATTTACATTCGGAACATATTGTAGTTGGAGTTGTACCTGCGACCTAATGAAGGAAGAACCTCGGCCGATAAAGAAGGATAAGTATAAAGATCCCCCAGAGCTATTGCTAGTGTAAAAAGCGTCAAATAGACATTTCAGTTGCTGGGTCTTATTTACAACAACAATGATCAAACTTGTCGCCCAACCTTGCTGCGGTGGGTATCAAACATAGGACTCCGTATTGCTATATAGAGCATAAATCCACTGTGCTACACCAGGGTCTCGACCAATAGCAACCCAAAAATAATTATTTTGAATCTCAAAATAAAGAGTACATCATTGGAGTCGCCATGATCGAATAGTTTCATGGCTTGAACAACAAGGAAAGTCGTCTTTTTTGTATTGGAGGCAAATTTTTGTCCTCATTTTTTCCATTTTTTACTTATTTACTGCTAGTGAGGCACTGAAACATCATAGTGATTTTTAGGGCTCATTTTAAAAGTAATTGCTATATTCAGTCTTTTGTAATGAAAAAAACACAATACTTAAAATAAAATCAATTATTTTTAACTAAAACTGCATCTTGCATAGAAAATGTAGAAGGACGTCATTATTGTAACCTAAAACCATAAATAACGTTATGGTAAAATAGCTTAAAGGGTGCCCTGGCTAACGATGACAAGATTGTTCGTTCTTTAATAGTCCTGCAACGGAATCATTGTATAATAGATGGGGTTGCGTTATACCTGCTATCACAAGCCGAGAGACTTTGATTGGGTGTCAGGTCACAAAGGACTTGACTGTCTTCTTTCTTTTCCTTGTCCTGGCAAAATGAATTTGACCTTTTTATTGCTGATTTAACGTGCACAGCAGATGTTTTGTGCTTTGATGAATCATGTATTTGAAATAGCTGAAATAAAAATTTTATTATTACTATCTATATTATATATCCTATACTATATATCTATACTATCTATCTATCTATATAATAGCCACGAGAAAAGTCACGGATGCGTATTTATCTGTTTGTTTAAAAGTTCTTTTAAAACTACAAAAAAACTTTAGCGTAAAGAGAGAGATGTTGAGGAGGGGGAAACCCCCTTCACATACGTAATAATTACTGTTCGTTTGAAGTTTTAATGTTTTCCTTAGTTTAGGTTGAAAATATCAGTTTCATTAAATTTAATTATAACTGGAGACAAATCTTGTATTTTATTAACCTTTTTGTTACACTGGAGCCGAAGCATTGATGAAAGTATTAATTAAAAAAAAATTCTTTCAACTGAAAGTTCAAACGAAACTGAAACTTCAAACGAACAGAAATGATCCCGTGCTTGAGTGGGGCTGCCATTGCTCAACTCTTGCTCTTTATGCTAAAATCCCAATCTTCTTTTAAAATATTCCTGATTTGAAATCAACAGCCCTTGTGTTTGAAAAGTCCTTCTTAAGAAGTTGTGACAAAAATAAAACATAAGCGTAAAGGGCGAAGGTTGAGGAGAGGGATGCCCCCCTCATATACGGAATAAATTTTTTTCGTTGTAAGTTTTAATGTTACTCCGTATTTTCAGTTGAAAAAAATAACTTATTTTTTTTAAATTTAATCTCAGATCGTCTTTTCAAATCATGCCAGGGTATTCCCTTCCCCCTGCTTAAAACTTCCCCAAAAATTTCCTCTTACAGTCTTTTTCTCTCAGGGTGTGGGTTCACGCCATCCCCAGAGGTATAACTATTCGACCGTTCAACTATGTCGAATCAAACGGCAATCCTGAAATTTTTATTAGATGTTTTAGAGGAAAAAAGGGGCGTGAGAAGGAGGCTAGTTGTCCCTCCAATCTTTTCGGTCACTTAAAAAGGGAACTAGAAAATTGATCTTCTAGGACCATTCTTTCGATACGATCACCAATAGAAAAAAAAACAACACGCCTCTATGTAGATTTTGTACATTTTGTAGATTTGTAGACAGTAGTTGACACGTCTATATTAGGGTTCTCTTATAATCTGAATCTGGTGTGATGTTCATTAAGATCACTCATCAATTTGGGGGTGTTTCTCTCCTTTTCCAAAAATCAGTTAAATTTTCTCAAGCTCGCAGCTTTTGATGGGTAAAAATAAACTTAATGAAATATATATATATATATATATATATATATATATATATATATATATATATATATATATATATATATATATATATATATATATATATATATATATATATATATATATATATATATATATATATCTACTAGCTGTTGGGGTGGCGCTTCGCGCCACCCCAACACCTAGTTGGTGGGGCGCTTCGCGCCCCCCCCCCCCCAAGCCCCCCCGCGCGCGTAAGTCGTTACGCGCCATATTAGTTATGCGCCATTGTAGTTGTGTCCCTGTGTCCCACCTGTGAATATAGATAGATTTATATATGTGTTTCAAACTACGCAAAAATTGCGAATAAACAACATTCTTGGCTTTCCCATTGTCTGTGCATATGCAAAGCCGTATGTACTAATAATGACGTCATATACAAACGCTCTTTTTACAAACAAACAAACATGCATCCACATAACTCGTTTTTATATAGATAGATACAATACAAATTAACTGCGTAAAACTTGCGAATAAACAACATTCTTCGCTGTCCAATTGTCGCTGCATATAAATACATTGTCAGGTTTACCGACCCTCGAACATGCAACGTACAATTGTCCATGGGAAAAACAATCAGGATTAAGATCTATACCACATTTTTCTAATGATTGACCTTGAGCTTTGTTAATGGTGATTGCAAATACTAATCGAATTGGGAATTGCAATCTTTTAAATTGAAAAAGCAGATCCGTTGGAATCATGGGAATGCGAGGAATAAGAACAGCCTCACCCTCATAAGGCCCTGTCAAGATTGTGGCCTCTATTAGGTTTTCCATTGTTTTTTTTACGGCAAGTCGCGTGCCATTGCAAAGCTTTGGTGGGTTGATATTTCTTAAAAGTATTATTGGTACGCCTATTTTTAGTTGTAGCACGTGTGGTGGAAACCCTGAAGGATCTATGGAATTTAAAAATTCAGATGGATAATTAACCGCTTCATTTGGTTCCAAAACTGTGTCGACTGACTTGTAAAGGACTGCCTGGTCTCGAATCTTGTTCAAAACAATATTGTTGATTTCGTGGACGTCTATATTTTTGGGTGCGAGAATCGCTCTTTCACTTAGCCATTTATTATTTTTATAATTTTTTAGAATATTCGGAAATACTTTTTCAATCAATTCATTTTTGGACGTCACTAAATTACAGAAATCAGCAGGTAGTTGTATACGTCCTGAAATTGAGTCTACTGTTTGACCAGAGTCATCGTTTTGCAATCGGACACGCATATTTGTAGTTAATTTTAATATTTTTACGTGTGCCTATAAATTAGAATTTTTTAGGCAAGCATTCATTTCGTCTGCAGGAGTTAAACTACGTAAAAATTGCGAATATACAACATTCTTGGCTTTCCCATTGTCTCTGCATATACAAAGCCGTATGTACTAATAATGACATCATATGCAAACGCTCTTTTTACAAACAAACAAACATGCATACATACAACTCGTTTTTATATAGATAGATAGATAGATAGATAGATAAAATACAAATTAACTGCGTAAAACTTGCGAATATACAACATTCTTCGCTGTCCAATTGTCGCTGCATATAAATAGATTGTCAGGTTTACCGACCCTCGAACATGCAACGTACAATTGTCAATGGGAAAAACAATCAGTATTAAGATCTATACCACATTTCTCTAATGATTGACCTTGAGCTTTGTTAATGGTGATTGCAAATGCTAATCGAATTGGGAATTGCAATCTTTTAAATTGAAAAGGCAGATCCGTTGGAATCTTGGGAATGCGAGGAATAAGAACAGTCTCACCCTCAAAAGGCCCTGTCAAGATTGTGGCCTCTATTAGGTTTTCCATTGTTTTTTTTACGGCAGGTCGAGTGCCATTGCAAAGCTTTGGTGGGTTGATATTTCTTAAAAGTATTATTGGTACGCCTATTTTTAGTTGTAGCACGTGTGGTGGAAACCCTGAAGGATCTATGGAATTTAAAAATTCAGATGGATAATTAACCGCTTCATTTGGTTCCAAAACTGTGTCGACTGACTTGTAAAGGACTGCCTGGTCTCGAATCTTGTTCAAAACAATATTGTTGATTTCGTGGACGTCTATATTTTTGGGTGCGAGAATCGCTCTTTCACTTAGCCATTTATTATTTTTATAATTTTTTAGAATATTCGGAAATACTTTTTCAATCAATTCATTTTTGGACGTCACTAAATTACAGAAATCAGCAGGTAGTTGTATACGTCCTGAAATTGAGTCTACTGTTTGACCAGAGTCATCGTTTTGCAATCGGACACGCATATTTGTAGTTAATTTTAATATTTTTACGTGTGCCTATAAATTAGAATTTTTTAGGCAAGCATTCATTTCGTCTGCAGGAGTTAAACTACGTAAAAATTGCGAATATACAACATTCTTGGCTTTCCCATTGTCTCTGCATATACAAAGCCGTATGTACTAATAATGACATCATATGCAAACGCTCTTTTTACAAACAAACAAACATGCATACATACAACTCGTTTTTATATAGATAGATAGATAGATAGATAGATAAAATACAAATTAACTGCGTAAAACTTGCGAATATACAACATTCTTCGCTGTCCAATTGTCGCTGCATATAAATAGATTGTCAGGTTTACCGACCCTCGAACATGCAACGTACAATTGTCAATGGGAAAAACAATCAGTATTAAGATCTATACCACATTTCTCTAATGATTGACCTTGAGCTTTGTTAATGGTGATTGCAAATGCTAATCGAATTGGGAATTGCAATCTTTTAAATTGAAAAGGCAGATCCGTTGGAATCTTGGGAATGCGAGGAATAAGAACAGTCTCACCCTCAAAAGGCCCTGTCAAGATTGTGGCCTCTATTAGGTTTTCCATTGTTTTTTTTACGGCAGGTCGAGTGCCATAGCAAAGCTTTGGTGGGTTTATATTTCTTAAAAGTATTATTGGTAGGCCTATTTTTAGTTGTAGCACGTGTGGTGGAAACCCTGAGAATAATATCTCGAGGTAAAAACTGATCACCGACCATAACGATGGCCACTTTGTCGATAGTTGGAGCATTGTATCTACGCACATGTTGGCCAGGAGGCGTTTTGTCAGCGGAAATAACAATTTTATGCGTATAAGTTGGCATCAAATCGATGGCTGTTTTGAACAGACACACTAAATTATTATTTTCGTGGAAAAGATGTTGTAATTGGGAAACGATTGTCCTTTCAATGTTGGGAGAAATTTCGCAACGTGCATTCAATTCAGAATTTCTGTCACTGATGAAGTACAATTGTAAAAATTTATGATTCTCGCCTGAGAATGGTAGAAGAGACCCTGCTCTATGATAAATTTGCCCTTTTACTTTGAAAGTAGACATAAATTGATCTGGATTTTCAATTTGGGCTCCAAACGACGTCATTTGGAAACATGAGTTGTATTTTCTGATTCATTTATATTCCTTATGTCCCGGTGTCCCGGTCGTCATTTATATCCCCCTGTTTTATATCCCGCTTATTTTTCAGTTTTTTCCTTTTTTTAGTTTTTTTTTTTCCTTTTTTAATTCTTTTAGTTTTTACGTTTTTTAGTTTTTTTAGTTTTTTAGATGAATTTTTTTTTAGTTTTTTACCTTTTTTTCTTTTTAGTTTTTATTGGTTTTTACCTTTTTTTAGCTTTTTATCATTTTTATTTTTTTTTATTTTTATTTTTAATTTTATTAGTATTCTTTTTCTCTTCTATTTTTCATTTTTCCTTTTTTTTAGTTTTTTTAGTTTTTAGTTTTTTAAGTTTTTTCCTTTTTTTAGTTTCTTTAGTTTTTTTAGTTTTTCGGCTTTTTTATTTTTTTATTAGTTTTTAGTTTTTTTTGTAGTTTTTGCCTTTTTTTAGTTTTTTGAGTTTTTTTTTTAGTTTTTAGTTTTTTACCTTTTTTAGCCTAACCAGGATTTGAACCTGGGACCTTCATTCTCCGTTCTGACACCCTCTCTCACCGAGTGACTACTCCAGCATGTTCATTTTGGTGTTTTAAATGGTATATTATTAACCAAATTAATGTGTTTTACAATATACTAAGCATCGTCATAACAAAAATGACGGCAACTAATTTCATGACGTCAGCCGAAACATGACGTCACCTGATCCACAGATCCACAGACCCACAGACAGACAGACAACTTATTTTTATATATATAGACTAGCTGTTGGTGTGGCGCTTCGCGCCACCCCAGCACCTAGTTGGTGGGGGCGCTTCGCGCCCCCCCCAAGCCCCCCCGCGCGCGTAAGTCGTTACGCGCCATATTAGTTACGCACCATTGTAGTTGTGTCCCTATGTCCCACCTGTGAATATAGATAGATATATATATCTTTTTAACTACGTTTCTATATATATAAAAATAAGTTGTCTGTGGATGGATGGATGGATGGATGTGTGGATGGATGTGTCAGGTGACGTCACCTGAAAAAACTGGATTAGGTGACGTCAAAACTGAAAAAACTAAAAAAAGGCAAAAACTACAAAAAAAACTAAAAACTAATAAAAAAAATAAAAAAGCTAAAAAACTAAAAAAACTATAAAGGTAAAAACCAATAAAAAACTAAAAAAAAAACTGAAAAAACTAAAAAAAGGCAAAAACTACAAAAAAAAACTAAAAACTAATAAAAAAAGTAAAAAAGCTAAAAAACTAAAAAAACTAAAAAACTAAAAAAAGGTAAAAAACTAAAAAAAATAAAAAATAAAAAAAAACTAAAAAAAAGGAAAAAACTGAAAAATAAGCTAAAATAAAGGTAAAAACCAATAAAAAACTAAAAAAAAAAAGGAAAAAACTAATAAATGACGACACTCAAAGAGAAAGCGACCAGGACAAAAAACTAAAAAAAAAGGCAAAAACTACAAAAAAACTAAAAACTAATAAAAAAAATAAAAAAGCTAAAAAACTAAAAAAACTAAAAAAAGGTAAAAAACTAAAAAAACTAAAAACTAAAAAAAAACTAAAAAAGGTAAAAACTAAAAGAACTAAAAAAGAAAAAAATAAATGACGACACTCAAAGAGAAAGCGACCAGGACAAAAGGAATGTTCGATTAGCAATCAACAAAGCACCGGGACACAGGGAGTATAAATGACGACCAGGACACAAGTAAAAAAAAAAATTAACAAAACTAAAAAGAAGGTAAAAACTACAAAAAAACTAAAAAGAAAAAAAACTAAAAACTAATAAAAAAACTAAAAAATCTAAAAATCTAAATAAACTAAAAAAGAAAAAAAAAGGAAAAAAATAAAGGAGAAAAACAAAACTAAAAAACGAATGTATATACAGACCGGGACACCGGGATACAAATGATGACCGGGACCCGGGACACAGGGAATATAAATGACGACCGGGACACAGGGACACAACTACAACGGGGACACCGGGGGAAACAGGGGGATAACCTGACAATCTATTTATATGCAAAGACAATGGGACAGCAAAGAATGTTGTATATTCGCAAGTTTTACGTAGTTAAAACCATATATATATATATATATCTATATTCACAGGTGGGACATAGGGACACAACTACAATGGCGCGTAACTATTATGGCGCGTAACGACTTACGCGCGCGGGGGGGCTTGGGGGGGGCGCGAAGCGCCCCCACCAACTAGGTGTTGGGGTGGCGCGAAGCGCCACCCCAACAGCTAGTATATATATATATATATATATATATCTTCTATATATATAAAAATAAGTTGTCTGTCTGTCTGTGGATGGATCAGGTGACGTCACCTGAAAAAACTGGATCAGGTGACGTCAAAACTGAAAAAACTAAAAAAGGCAAAAACTACAAAAAAAACTGAAAACTAATAAAAAAAATAAAAAAGCTAAAAAACTAAAAAAACTAAAAAAAGGCAAAAACTACAAAAAAAACTAAAAACTAATAAAAAAGCTAAAAAACTAAAAAAAGGCAAAAACTACAAAAAAAACTAAAAACTAATAAAAAAAATAAAAAAGCTAAAAAACTAAAAAAACTAAAAAAACTAAAAAAAGGTAAAAAACGAAAAAAACTAAAAACTAAAAAAAACTAAAAAAAAAGGAAAAAACTGAAAAATAAGCTAAAATAAAGGTAAAAACCAATAAAAAACTAAAAAAAAAACTGAAAAAACTAAAAAAAGGCAAAAACTACAAAAAAAAACTAAAAACTAATAAAAAAAGTAAAAAAGCTAAAAAACTAAAAAAACTAAAAAAACTAAAAAAAGGTAAAAAACTAAAAAAAATGAAAAATAAAAAAAAACTAAAAAAAAGGAAAAAACTGAAAAATAAGCTAAAATAAAGGTAAAAACCAATAAAAAACTAAAAAGAAAAAAAGGAAAAAACTAAAAAAAATTTTCATCTAAAAAACTAAAAAAAACTAAAAAAGGTAAAAACTAAAAGAACTAAAAAAGAAAAAAATAAATGACGAAACTCAAAGAGAAAGCGACCAGGACAAAAGGAATGTTCGATTAGCAATCAACAAAGCACCGGGACACAGGGAGTATAAATGACGACCAGGACATAAGTAAAAAAAAAAAACTATCTATATATATAAAAATAAGTTGTCTGTGGATCTGTGGATCGTGGATCAGGTGACGTCACCTGAAAAAACTGGATCAGGTGACGTCAAAACTGAAAAAACTAAAAAAAGGCAAAAACTACAAAAAAAACTAAAAACTAATAAAAAAAATAAAAAAGCTAAAAAACTAAAAAAACTAAAAAAAGGCAAAAACTACAAAAAAAACTAAAAACTAATAAAAAAGCTAAAAAACTAAAAAAACTAAAAAAAGGCAAAAACTACAAAAAAAACTAAAAACTAATAAAAAAAATAAAAAAGCTAAAAAACTAAAAAAACTAAAAAAACTAAAAAAAGGTAAAAAACTAAAAAAACTAAAAACTAAAAAAAACTAAAAAAAAGGAAAAAACTGAAAAATAAGCTAAAATAAAGGTAAAAACCAATAAAAAACTAAAAAAAAAACTGAAAAAACTAAAAAAAGGCAAAAACTACAAAAAAACTAAAAACTAATAAAAAAAGTAAAAAAGCTAAAAAACTAAAAAAACTAAAAAAACTAAAAAAAGGTAAAAAAATAAAAAAAATAAAAAATAAAAAAAAACTAAAAAAAAAGGAAAAAACTGAAAAATAAGCTAACATAAAGGTAAAAACCAATAAAAAACTAAAAAGAAAAAAAGGAAAAAACTAAAAAAAATTTTCATCTAAAAAACTAAAAAAAACTAAAAAAGGTAAAAACTAAAAGAACTAAAAAAGAAAAAAATAAATGACGACACTCAAAGAGAAAGCGACCAGGACAAAAGGAATGTTCGATTAGCAATCAACAAAGCACCGGGACACAGGGAGTATAAATGACGACCAGGACATAAGTAAAAAAAAAATTAACAAAACTAAAAAGAAGTTAAAAACTACAAAAAAACTAAAAAGAAAAAAAAACTAAAAACTAATAAAAAAACTAAAAAATCTAAAAATCTAAATAAACTAAAAAAGAAAAAAAAGGAAAAAAATAAAGGAGAAAAACAAAACTAAAAAACGAATGTATATACAGACCGGTACACCGGGATACAAATGACGACCAGGACACAGGGAATATAAATGACGACCGGGACACAGGGACACAACTACAACGGGAACACCGGGGGAAACAGGGGGATATAAATGACGACCGGGACAAAAAAACTAAAAAGAAAAAAAAACTAAAAACTAATAAAAAAACTAAAAAATCTAAAAATCTAAATAAGCTAAAAAAGAAAAAAAAAGGAAAAAAATAAAGGAGAAAAACAAAACTAAAAAACGAATGTATATACAGACCGGGACACCGGGATACAAATGACGACCGGGACACAGGGAATATAAATGACGACCGGGACACAGGGACACAACTACAACGGGGACACCGGGGGAAACAGGGGGATGTAAATGACGACCGGGACACCGGGACAGGGAATGGTCGATTAGCAATCACCATCAACAAAGCTCAAGGGCAATCATTAGAATCATGAGGTATAGATCTGAATACAGATTGTTTTCCCATGGACCATTATATGTTGCATGTTCAAGAGTCGGTAAACCTGACAATCTATTTATATGCAAAGACAATGGGACAGCAAAGAATGTTGTATATTCGCAAGTTTTACGTAGTTAAAACCATATATATATATATATATATATATATATATATATATATATATATATATATATATATATATATATATATATATATATATATATATATATATATATATATGTTTTTAACTACGTAAAACTTGCGAATATACAACATTCTTTGCTGTCCCATTGTCTGTGCATATAAATAGATTGTCAGGTTTACCGACTCTTGAACATGCAACATATAATGGTCCATGGGAAAACAATCCGTATTCAGATCTATACCTCATGATTCTAATGATTGCCCTTGAGCTTTGTTGATGGTGATTGCTAATCGACCATTCCCTGAGTCGCCATCGTCATTTATATATCCCCCTGTGCACCCCGGCGTCCCCTTTGTAGTTATGTCCCTGTGTCCCGGTCGTCATTTATATTCCCTGTGTCCCGGTCGTCATTTGTGTCCCGGTGTTCCAGTCTGTGATTTCTCTTTGAGTGTCCCGGGCGTCATTTATATTCCTTGTGTCCCGGTGTCCCGGTCGTCATTTATATCCCCCTGTGCCCCCCGGCGTCCCCATTGTAGTTGTGTCCCTGTGTCCCGGTCGTCATTTATATTCCCTGTGTCCCGGTCGTCATTTGTATCCCGGTGTCCCGGTCTGTATATACATTCGTTTTTTAGTTTTGTTTTTCTCCTTTATTTTTTTCCTTTTTTCTTTTTTTTCTTTTTTAGTTTATTTAGATTTTTAGACTTTTTAGTTTTTTTATTAGTTTTTAGTTTTTTTGTAGTTTTTACCATTTTTTTAGTTTTTTTAGTTTTTTTTTTTTACTTATGTCCTGGTCGTCATTTATACTCCCTGTGTCCCGGTCGTCATTTGTGTCTCGGTGCTTTGTTGATTGCTAATTTATATTATATTTATATTTATATTTTTTATATTTATTAATATTTTTTTAGTTTTCTTTTTCTCTTATTTTTCAGTTTTTTCCTTTTTTTTAGTTTTTTCTTTTTTAGTTTTTAGTTTTTTTTTGTTTTTTACCTTTTTTTAGTTTTTTTAGTTTTTTAGCTTTTTTAGTTTTTTTATTAGTTTTTAGTTTTTTTTTAGTTTTTGCCTTTTTTTAGTTTTTTCAGTTTTTTTTAGTTTTTAGTTTTTTACCTTTTTTTTTAGTTTTTTTTAGTTTTTTAGCTTTTTTAGTTTTTTTTCTTTTTAGTTTTTTTTGTAGTTTTTACCTTTTTTAGTTTTTTTTCTTCTTTTGTATTAGTGTGAAATAATTCAGACGTCATATGCGGACAAACACGACGTCACTCGACAGACAGACAGACAGACATAACCCACAAACAACTTATTTTTATATATATTTATTCATATTTTTTTAGTTTTCTTTTTCTCTTTTATTTTTCAGTTTTTTCCTTTTTTTTAGTTTTTTTCTTTTTTAGTTTTTAGTTTTTTTTAGTTTTTTACCTTTTTTTTAGTTTTTTTTAGTTTTTTTAGTTTTTTAGCTTTTTTAGTTTTTTTATTAGTTTTTATTTTTTTTGTAGTTTTTGCCTTTTTTTATTTTTTTCAGTTTTTTTTTAGTTATTAGATTTTTACCTTTTTTTAGTTTTTTTTTAGTTTTTTAGCTTTTTCAGTTTTTTTTTCTTTTTAGTTTTTTTTGTAGTTTTTACCTTTTTTAGTTTTTTTCTTCTTTTGTATTAGTGTGAAATAATTCAGACGTCATATGCGGACAAACACGACGTCACACCTGATCCACAGATCCACAGATCCACAGACAACTTATTTTTATATATATAGATATATATAAAAATAAGTTGTTTGTCTGTGTGTCTGTCGACTGACGTCATGTTTCTGTGTCGACTGACGTCATGTTTGTTGACTGACGTCATTATAAGGATTGAGCATTATGCCGTCATGAAGTTGTTTGTCGACTGACGGTCATGTTTGTCGACTGACGAAATTACAGACCGGGACACAGGGAATATAAATGACGACCAGGACACTCAAAGAGAAATTACACACTGGGACACCGGGACACAAATAACGACCGAGACACAGGGAACATAAATGACGACCGGGACACAGGGACACAACTACAACGGGGACGCCGGGGAGCACAAGGGGGATATATAAATCACGATCGGGGCACAGGGAATGTTCGATTAGCAATCACCATCAACAAAGCTTAGAATAATGAGGTATAGATCTGAATACGGATTGCTTTTCCCCATGGACAATTATATACTGCATGTTCAAGAGTCGGTAAACCTGACAATCTATTTATATGCACAGATAATGGGACAGCGAAGAATGTTGTATATTCGCAAGTTTTAACGTAGTTAAAACAGATGGTATATATATATATATATATATATATATATATATATATATATATATATATATATATATATATATATATATATATATATATAATGTTTCTATCTCTGGATAATTTCTAATGATAGAGCCACAAATCAATTTTTCGACAAGAAAAGATTCTTTAGAGCATATACATTTATCAAGAACCAGTGCTTCCACCCTGCCCAAGTTTTCCGGGCTTCCCAAATTTCCCCAAATGAAAATTAGATTATCCAACTTTTTCCCATAAATTAACGTTCGTAAACAAACCAACGTTAACACGAAATATAAACAATGAATTTTTCAACGTTAATTTTCATGGAGATTTCAAAACGATCCTTCTTTATCTCGAAAAGTTTGGGGATAGAAGATACAGTGTCAAACAAATCACCAGAAAAGCCCTTAAGTGTTTGCAAAAATCTAATCACGAAAATACCAAACCAAAACTAAAATATTTTTCGCTTTTTTTAAATTCAACTAAGTACTGCTGAACCTCTTATGGTACTACTATTGAACTTTATTTAGAATTTTGACTGACTGATTTTACAGGTCTCGAACTATCGCAGCCAAGTTTTTACTAACTAATCCACAAGTAAAAAAATGATCAACAAGACGCCCTATATTAGGAAAGGATAATACTGTAATGAATACACAAAAATATTGGCGAATTTTTCTTTGAATAAGTAGTGAGATCGCACTGGCTATTATAGGTAATAAAAGGAAAAAAGACAAAGAAAAAATGAGGAGAATTCAAAGCTTGTGAAAAACAGGAAAAAATTAAAATTTTTCGACCAAGACCTCCATTCACCTGTAGACAATGCCAAAAGAATAAAAAAAAGTGGACTCCCTGAAATGAACCAAAACAACAATTTTCTAAAACAAAAAAAAACAAACGAGGAGGCACCTTCCCAACCAAACTGCATCACGGTTACTGCTTTCACTGGCTGTGAATTTTCTTATTTTTTCACATAGCTTTTTATTCGATTTATCATAGCATTAAATAAATAAAAAAAAGTTTTTTCAACTGAAATTAAGGAGCAACAATATTTAAAACGAACGGAAATTATTACGTATGTGAAAGGGGTTGCTCTTACTCAACACCTCGCTCTTTACGCTGAAATTTTTAGTAGTTCGGGAGTCTTTCTTAAGGAATTGGGACAAAATTCAAACTTTAGCGTGAAGAGCATGGTGTTGAGCCTCATATGCAATAATATGCAATAATTTCAGTTCTTTTTAAGTTTTAATGTTGCTCCTTACTTTCAGTTCAAAAAACTTTTTTTGTTTAATTTCTGATCGTTTTTTAAATATTAGTCTGCCTACACCAACAGGGAAAAATCCCTCCTCCCCACCCTGTCCGAAAAATGTATGCATACTTCCCAATAACAAATACATGCGTAAACAATAGGCACATTTTGTAACTTAAAGACCTTTTCCCAGGGGCAACTATCTCCCAAGATATAGTTATTCAGCCTTTTAATTATGCCGAACAAAATGGCTATCTCAAAATTTTGATTGGACGATTTTGAGAAAAAAGGGGCGTAGGAAGGGGCCTAGTTGCCCTACAATTTTTTGGTCACTTAAAAGCTCATTAGAACTTTTAATTCTTGTTCAAATGAACTGTTTCCCAAAATTATAGTATCAATGAGTCGATACGATCACCCCTTCCTTCTGGTAAAAAAAATACGAAATTCCACATTTTTGTAGATAGGAGCTTGAAACCTCTATAGTAGAGTTCTCTGATATGCTGAATCTGATGCTAAGATTTTCATTAAGATTATATGGCTTTTAGGAGTCTTTCCCCCTTTCTTCGAACATTAGGCAAATTTTCTCATGCTCGTAACCTTTGATGGTTAACACTAACCTTGATAAAATTTATATATTTGAAATCAGCAAAAAAATTCAATTCTTTTTATATATCTATTGGTATCAAAATTCCGACTTTTTTGGAGTTTTTGTTACTATTGAGCCGGGTCACTTCTTGCTTACAGTTTGATACCACGGAATGTTTGATTGGGCAGGGCCTAGTCGGCAATATGGTTGTGATTGAGAATTCTCGGGATACTCGATTTTTTGGAAAAATAAGGAAACATAGAACTTATGCCATATACAGGTATATACACATATAGGTATCCTACCCCTTCCTGTCCCTCACAATAACCCTACTGATGGGAAACTAATGAGTGGTAACTTTGGTGCGTTACTATTAACACCACTGACATACAGCGTTACTCAGCAAAAAAAAAAAAACTCAAAAAGGGCTCATTTTAGTTTAAATAAAATTTGGGTTCCATTTAAAGATTTTAATTTGTTTGGATACAACCAAAAAAAAATGTATCCTCTTTTTTTCACAATGTTTTTACCGATCATAAAACAGTTAAGGCTGATTGGGCTAATTACAATAAGTGCACGAAGTGCTGAATACTGTATAACTAATGCTAAGGCTCAGAACACACGCTATTAACAAAAGATGTATGAACAACTAAACATGTGTATACCCTTTTGACAAAGTGGGATCTTATTACATAATAATCCAAGCAAAAGTAAAAACAGAGATTAAAACTTTTTTTTGGGTAAGGGGTTTAAAATCAAGATTTGATGGTTTGTTTGATAGCATTTTTTTTTTTAGATAAACGAATCTTTTACTCTGATCAAGTTTCTGCGCCCTTTGCCTAAAACGGCTTAACGCTGCATGAGGTTTAAAGTACTGCTAAGAAAATCCATTAGACACACTTCTATGGAACTTAGTTTCTTGTCAGTTTTCCATATGTTGAACTTGTAGTAAAAGCAGAGGGGGAATTTGAAAGTAATTAGAACTCTGAAGACTAATTAGGACTTGTGGAATAGCCGATAACTCACACTAAATATGCTGGATTTTCGGTGATGCTCTTGTGGCATTACAGCTTTCTCTAGAGAAGTGCAGCCTTCATCATATCGTTTCTTATATTCCTCCACCACCTTTGTGATTTCAAATCTATTTTTCTTCTTCTTCTTTTCTACGGGTGGTGTTGTCCCGTGCATAGCAGAGTCGAGGAAGAAACACGGACTGGACTTTGAATAAACAAGGTCAGATGTTATCGAATTAGTGTTACTTTTAATTGCACATCTTTCTGCTGATAAGGCCCTATAAGGAAAACAATTGATGAATCATTGGAGAAAATTTCCGTTTTTGAACAAAATGACTAATAGTTCAAGAAACGTTGCAGCTTATAATTGTTAATCAAGGGAATTTGAAATAATTGCTTAAATATTGGGAAAAAATCCGTTTCCGAAAAAAAGACTAATAGTTTAAGATACGCTGCAGTAGGTAATAGTTGATTAAGGGAATTTAAACAATTGATTAATCCTTGGAGAAAATTTCCATTTTCGAAAAAATGACTAATAGTTCAAAAAACGCTGCAGTTGGTAATCGTTTATCAGGGGAATTTAGAACACTTGATTAATCACTGGAAAAAATTTCCGTTTTTGAACAAAATGACTAATGGTTCAAAAAACGCTGCAGTTGGTAATCGTTAATCAAGGGAATTCAAACAATTGATTAATGCTTGGAGAAAATTTTCGTTTTTGAAAAAAATGACTAATAGTTCAAAAAACGCTGCAGTTGGTAATAGTTAATCAAGAGAATTCAAACAATTGACTAATCCTTGGAGAAAATTTCCGTTTCCCCCCCAAAAAATGACGAACAGTTTAAAAAACGCTGCAGTTGGTAATCGTTAATCAGGGAATTTAGAACACTTCATTAACCATCGGAAAAAATTTCTGTTTTGAACAAAATGACAAATAGTTCAAAAAATGCTGCAGTTGGTAATCGTTAATCCAGGGAATTTGAAACAATTGGTCTATCATTGGAGAAAATTTCCGCTTTTGAACAAAATGACTAATAGTTAAAAAAAACGCTGCAGTTGGTAATTGTTAATCAAGGGAATTTAAAACAATTGAATAAAGGACCATCAAGCATGCCGGTTTTTAAACAAATAACCTCAAATAATCGACTCCTTCATGCAAATCTCCACTAGCGTATCAAAATTTACTTTAAATTTGCTATAATAGGGTGAAAATATTTTGAACATATAAATCATTTTAAAATGATAAAAGAACGCGTTGTAAATAAAATAAAATAAATCATATTGAAAGTAAACTGACTGAGAAAACTGAGGGAGCCGATCTTTTGGTCCCGGTTGGTGACAAGCAATTCCCTAAGCAATAATAAGTTTTTTTTTTAGCACATGCACTTTTTTGGTTGGTTCTCTAGCTTTAAATATACACTGGGGGTTGTATATATTCAGCTTTATATACACAGAACTGATAGGCGATTTGAATTACCCTTACTATATGCCTATCTAACTTAGTTCTGCCTAAGGATGAATGATAGACTATCTATCAACAAGTGAAATGTATAATTTTTATTTAATTCTGAGAAAGGTATGTCAGCTTTGCCTCTCACAGAGACTATCTGTATTGACTTTCCTCTAATTAGCCACCGCTCTCAAGTTATTCCCCACTTTTACCAAGTTGATTTTAATTCACAAATCATATATATATATATATATATATATATATATATATATATATATATATATATATATATATATATATATATATATATATATATATATGTATATATATATATATATATATATATATATATATATATATATATATATATATATATATATATATATATATATATGTATATACATATATATATATATATATATATATATATATATATATATATATATATATATATATATATATATATATATATATATATATATATATATATATATATATATATATATATATATACTTCGGGGGGGGGGAGGTCAGTGGTGTTTTTAGTCCTTTTGTATTGCTTGGATTCTTGTTATTATGTGTGAAGAGTATCTTATATGTCCGAGAGTTTTTAGTCCAGCCTGGTTTTTAGTGCACGTTTTTTTGTTTTTTTTTTATTATTATTATCTTTAATTCCAAAAAAGTAGAAGTTGAAGCGTTTGGATAGGGGTTTGGTTGGGGTCTTGGGGTGCGGCCATGATTTAGGGTGTACTTTTTAGATTGCAATTAATATCACAATTTAAAAGAAAATATTTTCAGCGTTTTATTTTGACTGTCAAAAGCATTTTAAAAAAAGAAAAATTGTAATGTTTTCGATTAGTCTTAAAACATATATATATTTCATTCTAACCTAAAACAATGTAAGGTGGGGGAGAGGTTAAAGCTACCTTAGCTCCCATTAATTATCTATGTAGTTTTCGCAAAATAGCGTTCCTTTTAACAAAAATTAGGAAAATACTGATACTAAATTTCTTAGCTTTTTGATGGATTCAATAAAAGAAATAAAGCGATCACGATAAAAGTCATCTATAATAAATTCTATAAAATTTATATATTATGCCATAATTTCAACTTCTTACACAATCTCAATATAATTCCCAATAATGATAACTTTTAGAAACAAGGATGTGATAGATAACATCTATTTCAGCACGAAAATAATAAAAAAAATGATTTAATAATACAATCACAAATCTCCACAAATGCTCCATGGCCTGTCAAGAAGGGGGGTCATGAAACAAAAGAAGAAGAGATAAAAAGACAGAGACAGAGTCCAGTTAAGTATGATAAAACCTACAACTGAAATAAGGCGGCACGGGACTTCACAGACCTGGCAAAAAAATACATTGGAAAAAATAAATTAATAGATCACAGATTGAAATTAACTTATAGGAAATTGGCCACTAGGCGTTTGTAAACCATATTTTTTTATATACATAACAAACTAGAATAAAAAAAAATCAATAGATACACTTCAGGCACATACGCAGGATTTTTTTCCGGGGGGGGGGGCAAAACCTTCGAAACAGCAGATATAAAGAAGCATTTTTTATTATTCAGTAATGCAAAAAGCACGTATATCGGAAAATACAGATTAAATTTAATCTGTAGTATTGTAGCGGATGGGGGGAAGAAGACTGAAGCCTCAAAAGTACGTTTTAGGCTTAGGTTATGTTCATAGCGATTTAGAAACAGTGATTAACCTATTATATCCCACTGAAAGGGAAATTTTAGGGTTAACAGTACAATATGGGTGCTAATTTTTGGGTTAACAGTACAATATGGGTGCTGTGGAGGGTAGTTCTTCTACTAGAAAAACGTAGACTTTAATCAAAAATGATAGTTTCCAAAATTTATCCACTAAAAGATGTACTTTATCCTAAAAGGGGGAATAAACGCCTTAATATCAAGGATAATTCTATTTTGCTGTGGAAAGCAAACTCTCTTTGCAAAAAAAAAAAAAAATAATAGTACAATTGCTAATTACTTCAAAGAGGGTAAAAAGTTAGGCAGAAAATGGGTTAATAATTAGGCCGTGACTTGACCGGATAATTGCATGCTGCAAAATCTCCCAAAAAAGGCTTCACACATGTATCTAGATTCTTAATAAATGTCCTGCTTTTGCCAGAAACCCCAAAAAACCATGGGGAAATTCAACATTTCAAAAAATTTCGGGGGCGGGGGCCGGGGCCTGGAGACTCCCTCCCTGCGTACGTGCCAGATACACTTATAAAAAGAAAAAAAGACACTTGATAAAATGTCATACAAAATATGAGATTAAAAAACCATATGATAAATAAATAAAATTATCTCTGACAATTAATAAATTAAAACTAGCTTAAAAAAAAATTAAAATTGCTCAGGAGAGCCCTGTGCAATAGCTGGAAGTGTATTCCATACTCTTGAAGATGCAATCCGAGGGCTAAAATTAGATCGAAGGTAGGCTGTGACAGGGACTTGTATATCATCAAAAGAACGCGGGTAATATCAAGAGCTTTCAGATACAAGGAGGCTAAAATACAATTGAAAATGTTCCCTGTAGCCGTGCAAAGAAAAAAAAAGCACATACAACGACATAAAGTGAATGGATATTTAAAAAGGGTTTAACATTTGTTTAATAATTGAAAGAATAAAAATTTTTTTTCTTCAATAAATAATCTAATTCATGTGTCCTTAAATATTAAGTCAAATTACCTTTCACGCGCTTCTTTGTACCTTCTCAAAGCTTCATCAATCCGCTTGCGATCGCAAATCTGTGACTGCACAAGCGCTACTAGCTCGTGTCGCTGGATCGAACCAATAAGAATCATACTCTCTAAAATAAACAAATATATACTTATGCACACATTTTCTACGATTGGAGGGGAAGTAAGGACAAACAATCACAGAGAATATACGTAGTGTATAGACAGGCAGTCCATGTATAGACATTAGAGTAATTCTCTAATCAGAATTAGACATTAGACCCTTCTTTGGAGGGAGGAAGTACCCTTTTACGATCTCCCCCTGTGTTGAGACACATTTTTATATAATAATAAACTACAGAAATTGTATCAATAAATCTGATTTACGAAATCAAAAGAAGAAAAACATGACAGGGAGGGGACCGACTGGTAGCTAATGAAATAAAATTACTTGAAGTAATAAATAAATCAAAACTCAAAATGGGAGTAATTTTAACAAATATTTTATGCTTGTCCCATGAGCTAATGAGATAACGAATGTTCTGTACCTTATGAGTTTTGTAAGCTATATAAGCTTTGACCAATAAATAATAAAAAAATTCCAATTATTACTACCCTAGTGGTAAATATTGACTGGTATTACCAAGGGTAGACCCAAAGCGGAGGCTTGCACATGCAAACCACTTTCTCTACAATTAAAAAAAAAATATATATATATATATATATAAAAGTTATGTAAAATCACCTTCAATTATTGCACCCCCTCCTAAATGCCTTGAAGAATTTCCTTTGCATGAAAATCCTGGTCGTTGTCCAGCCTGTCTTATTTTTGACAATTGTTGACTGCTAAACGGGTTGCCAGTATACGTATGAAGGAATTGGGGAGTGGAATTAAGGCATCATTTTCCCATAAGTCTGTTACTGCAATTAAGGTAACTTGACCTAGAGTATAGCTCGGCACCAGAAAAAGTCAGAGATTCTAAAAGTTAATGAAGACGAGAAAATACATATCTGTTAGTCGTTATATTGATGAAGTGTAAAATGAGGTTCAATGATCTTACTAAAAATTACAAATTTGGAGAAATTTTATGGGACCGTATGTTGTATTTGACGTCTCATTAACGATTTGTTTTATTTCCTTATTTTAATAATGTACAGTAAAATGTCAGAATGTGTCATAATTTAGCAACGCTGTACCAACATGACGCAATAGAGATTCATTTAGAATCTAAATTTAAGAACTACGAAGCATTATCTGAATTTTCGATAATTTTTGGTTTCTTCAACAGTTATCAAGACACAAAGACATGTATTTGCATTTTCAGACAAGCTGGCCAGAGTGGCCAATATTATCTTTAGCTCAACAATTTTCTACAAATCGTCAAAATATTCCCCAGTTTCTCGCTGTTACGGAAAAAAGGCCATCACCTAAATCAATCCTCAAAATAACTTTCTGAAGGATTTAGATACAACACCACACCCGTTCCCTTCCCCATCAAAAAACTAAATTACTTATATTAAAAAAAATATTTTTAATATACATAATCACATTAAAGAAAAATTTGGCCACAACCCCCCCCTCCCCCCACCAAAAAGTCTGTCCGACTCGTAAAAACGTAACAAAAATAAATACAGATACATTTTTGATGCTTTTAAGTTTTTTTCGTAAAGAGCCATCCCCCCCAAAAAAATCCTGGATATGACTCTCGTATACACATAAATTCACAAATAGTGGGATATTCTTTTAATTTATTTGCACAAAGCGAAACATTACAATAAATTATGTTCGTCATCCTGACCCTTTTCTTTTTCTGTCCTTTTTCAATTTACTCAGATTCTCTTTCAATTCTATCCTTTTTCAATTTATTTAATTCAATCTATTCATTTCATTTATTAGCACTGAGACCATATCATACTAAAAACAGACAAAATACATAAATCTGCTAATGATGAGATTTTAATCATGTACTTCGAAAAGGGTTTTGTTTCGAGGGAGGATATAACTTCGGGAAAGGTGTCAAAAATAGGAGAATTAAAAGGAAAAGATGCGAAATTGTACAATAAATCATGATTTTTTGGGAGTGTTTATAAGCATGACCCCCCCCCCCCGTTTTTGTGCCAAACACAAAGGAGTAAGTTCTTCGTGACCTTTTTTCATACCGTTTAGGCTTTTGTCCCAAGCCTTTTGCGGATTTCCTGATAAATATTTATGAGGCTGAATGCCCCAAGACACACTCGAAGAGAATTTTTTATTAATTATTCAGGTCTTGAAAACAGAGCTTTGTTTTCTCTGTAATCTAGATCTGATATAAATATAACTGCAGTAATGAATGTTGGAATCCATGACAAGTTACAGGAGTGTCATTTTGGGATAAAGTCATTTTGGGATAAAGATCAAATAAAAATAAAGTTGGTCGGAATCATGGGTGCCGGCAGAAGGGGCCCTGGCCCCCTAGAAATTTGTAAAAAGAGCAGAATAGGGAAAAACCATGGGAAAACTGTGTGCTGCCCCATTGTTGGCTGCCTGCCAATAGATTTTGAATCCTATTATGGAAAATCTAAGTTCTAATTTGTGACTGAATGATCCCTTTCCAGTTTTCCACCAACATTTTTTCTATATCATTTGGTTAGAGCAACAGAAAAAAAATTAAAAATGTTCTTGGTAATGAATGGTAAGTAAATAACGATCCTTGTTAACAACGAAAGTATAAGAGCCTAACTGGTGATAACATTCAATCAAAGTATCTGCTTTTTATGGATCCTAAATATGTATTTGTTTATTAGCAGTTAGGACAGTTATTAGTACACAAAAAAGTTCGTATAATTATGGAAAACACAAGGAAAACAACTTAATAAGGGGCAATATTGATAAAAATACGCCGTCAACTTTTTCTTCCATTGTAAGAGTTCCCAAGAGCTGATCTATGAAGTCACTATAATCAGAAATGTTTCTCCTGAACGGAATACTGGGAATTTTTGTATATTCCCTCTGAGCGGGTACGTTTTTTTTTATTATCATTTATGTTTTTCCAGGAGTAGTTGTATTTATTTAGTTGTCTCTTTGAAATGATTTAATTTTTTACAGTTATGAAGTATAAAGGCGTCGAATAAATTGGGTTTTTGGTATTCAAAATTAGATTAAAAATATTGAATTACAAATTTTTATTTGATTTTCTTAATTTTAGTTTTAATGTTTTACTTTTAACAAACTACTTTGATAATGCTTTACTTATTATAAGCAATTGAGTCTAAAGACATTAAATATTTCGTTGCTTGATAACCAGGTTCAAAACTGTCAATATTGTTAAAAAATATCCGTCCAACGCTTCGGCGTTGCTCAACAGAACTGAATGCTAGAAATTTATTTCTTAGTTTTTGCAAGTAGGCTATTGTTTTGTGTATTTTTCGTAATAAATTGTTGTTTTTTTCATTTTTATATATTTTTACTTTAATTGACATACTTTTTCCATTGCCTTTGGAAAAATGTTAGTGTCTAAGCTACATTAAACGAAAAAAAATGTTTTTTCAACTGAAAGTAAGAAGCAACATTAAAAATTAGGACGAACAGAAATTATTATGTATATGAAAGGGGTTGCCTCCTCCTCAACACCTCGCTCTTCGCTCTACAGTTTTTCAGAACGTTAAAAAAAAGTTACTTACTGCTCTAATTAAACAACCCTTGTTTTTCAAAAGTTGTTTTTAAAGAATTGGGACAAAATTTAAACTTTAGCGTAAAGAGCGAGGTGTTGAGGAGGGGGGCTACCTCCCTCGTATACGTACTAATTTCTGTTCTTTTTAAGTTTTAATGTTGCTTCTTACTTTCATTAGAAAAAAATTGGATCACCCATCAAAATCCAAACAGAGATCAATGAAATATTGATCGTTCTTTGTGTTACTAAAAGCATTGTATTCATAAAACTTTACAGTTGCATGAAATGTTATTAAACAAATAGGAAAGGTTTTTTTTAAATAAAGTAAGGAGCAAGTTTAGAACTTACAACAAATACAAATTACTCTGTATAGAAGGGGGATTGCCCCCTTCTCAACACCTCGTTCATTAAACAAAGTTATTTTAGTGCTTTGAAGAATCTTATCTTTCCAATTGCAAATTTTCTTTAAAAATTTGAAAAAGGTCAAACTTCACAGTAAAGAGTTAGGAGCAAAGGAGGTGACAGTCCCCTTAATATAAAGAATAATCTGTTCAAATAGGTTTTAAATCTGTCCTTGCTTTCATTTGAAATCTTTTTTTTTTATTTATTTTCCGATTGTTTTCCAAATCATACCCAGACCTAAACAAGATATAATTTGAGGCACCGGTCCCTTAAATCCCTGATTATTTGTTTTTAAAATGTGTAAAGCAGTAATTTGCAACATCAATTTTGGGTAAAATTTGAATATACTTAAAAAATAGGAGGTAATTTTGGTAAAAATTCCTTGTTAAAATCACTACTAAAGAATTTTGGTTGGATGAAAAGGAGTATTATTGTTAGTAAGGATGGAAATTCTGTGAGGCTTTTGATCTTCTACTTAACTGAAGCCACCACAACCTCTACAATAGGATTTTCTTATCGATAAATACATTACATACATTTCTTTAAATACATTGAAGTGCTTCATACAAATAGAAAAAGAAAACAACACCATTTAAAATTACCGAAAACCAAGTTACCAGCAGTATTTGCCATCTGCTGGTAAATATGGGAATGTAACATTTTAGCTGCATAGAGAAACAATTTAATTAATTCTTCCTCCTGCCCTATCTCTGTCAACATTTATCTTAGGTCTCATGAAGAGTAAGCAGTTTGTCCATTAAACTGTTCCTTTTAGGAATACCCTCCCCAAACCTAAACAATTATTCACCCCCTCTCCTTATTATAGCAAATACGCAATTACAAATCATGAAAAGTAGCCTAATGTCATTACAAATAAAGAGAATCAACTTGGTTGAATCCAGTACTACCACCATTAGCTTCTCAAAATTTTAAGTTGATGGCAAATTTGTCCTCTTTGGGATAAAGTCGTAGTTTGGTGCCCTAAAATAGCTGAAAACAAAACTTTCCCCTGACCTAATCTGTATGGTCACTTAAAAAAGAGCTTTAAATTTACGTTTGAATGAGCTCCTTCCCAATTTCCTTGGATATTCGGTTTGATATAGTCACCCCCAGAAAAAAAGGTATCGACGTACCGACGACGCTTCTTATGAAAAAATGCGAAATTCCACATTTTGAAGATTGGAGCTTGAAACTTCTATAGGTAGGTTGCTCTTATATGATGTATCTAATAAAGGGATTTTCAATAAAATTGCTTGCTTTTTTCAAAAATCAGTCAAATTTTCTAAGATTTTTGGTTTTGGGTGGGTAATAATAAACTGAAAGAATTTTATATATTTAGAATCAGCATAAAAAGTCAATACTATCGGTGTAGCAATTTTCATGAGAATACTATTTTTAGTTTTGGTGAAGATTGGTCCAAGTCACTTTTTGCTTCCAGTTTTTTTATCACACACTATTTGATAATACTCTTTCACGACGAATTTTTTTTTTTGAACTTGTTCATTTTGTTTAGTTGAATAGAACAATGAAAACAAAGGGAGATAATTTGAGATCTGGGTAGTAAGTTTAAATTCTATTTTTCTTTAGCTATTCTATTTTATCAATGTCTGTATATATAAGGGATTTAAGTTCGAGGGGGAGAATTGTCCTGTTTTGAAAGAGGTACATTTTACATGGCCGTTATAAAATCAAAACGTGGTACCTATGCAGGCAGGACGGTTTTTGAGTGTCTCTACTCCTTCTGTAAACTATTCTAAGGCATAGAAAATTGCATGAAGATAAGTCTACATCTGTTATAATCTACAGAAGCAATAAATCTTTCTGTAATTTTGGTTTGAGTTTGAATTTCTTTTATGATTAAATGCATAATAATTAAATAGAATATTGATGAAATAAATTCATCCCTTTGCCAGGAATCCGTAACGTTTAAAATTTACTGTATTTTGTTTCATTTTGCATGTAGATTAATTGCTATTTTTATTTGAGTTGCTTCCTAAAAGTATTTAAAAATAAACTTATTCCTACGAAAAAATTTCCTGAAATATATTCCCTGTCACCCAACCACCACCGATATTTTGACGTTTGGCCGCCCCCTGTAAAATTTTCTGCGGGTGCCCTTGGTCCGAGTCAAATATCTATTTTTTAACCTCAAGATTAAAAACTATCTGGGTATCTCTGAGTTTTAAGCCCATCTTATAGTATAAAGGCTAATGCCAATCAGGGTTGCCACCACTATCAGTTCTTAAAATGTCAAAGTTGCCCAAATCTGCGTGCTACATACCTCGGTGCTATAGTAAAAAAATTGTCTAGCCTATAATCGACTTAAAATAGCCCTTTCGTGCTACAAGTGGCAACCCTAATACCAATACATACAGTCACAATTGTGGATAAGAAATTACAGCCGACTACAGCGCCAGTAATGGAAATAGTGCATAATTCGATGAGTTGGCTTGTACCCAATTTCTAAGTGGAATTTTTATGAATGACCAATCAAATTGAAGATTAAAAAAATATAATCGTTTGAAAATTACACAAGATGGAAACTTTAAACAACAATTTTCTTTTTTTGTATGATGATTGTGATAAAACATGCACATAGTATTAGCCCAAAGTTCCTGGGATCAAATTAGTGTTGAAATAGGCTTTTCAAGCCAAATACTCGCCAATTCAATTTTCTAGAGCTAGATACAAGGCTGACAATAAAATCATGGAAAATCACCAATCATTCATAAATATTGGCATTTTGATTAATAGCTTTGACTACGATGTGGGTTGGACAAAAAACAGAAAGGATGTAACGCAACGCATTTGTAAGATTTTACCCATTCCCACTTCCTACCAAAATGAGGAATGTGGTTTTGAACCAATCGCCTGCTTTTTTCTGGTTATGATTGCCAGTTGGCAACCCTGGCTTTTTGGCTTACTTTACTATGTATTGAATTCAATAAGTAACCTTTATGAAATTTAAACTACCTGGAGAATCGACCAATGGGAAGATGCGTATCTTTTTGGCTTCTTTTAATAGCTGCTGGAGCTGCTTATATGTCATAGTCCTCCATAGATACTTCACATCCCGAACCATAAAATCTTGCACATAAATTTTGTAAGCCTCTAAAAGAAGAAACAAAAATAAAAAAACATAAAATCATTAAACCAAATTTCCCTATTCTGGAGGGGTGACTGTTACTACTTTTGCATGATTAGTCACATTTAAGCTTAATTAAAATATTCTGACCTGGGTCTAAACTTAAACCTTGATAAAATACCGCCCATAAAAAATCCCCCCTCATAACGTCTGCATACTTCCCAATAACCAATACTATATGTAAGGAATGGGCGAGATTCACAACTTGCAGCCCTTTCCCGGGGGCTTTGGGGGATCAAGTTGCCCTCAAAGACATATTAATTAGATTTTTTTACTATGCTGAACTAAATGGCTATCTCAAAATTGTGATCAGGGGACTTCGGGAAAAATGAGCGTGGGAGGGGGCCTAATTTCCCACCATTTTTTTGTTCACGTAGAAAGGGCTCTAGAACTTTTAATTTCTTTCAAATGCGCCCTCTCGCGATATTCTAGGACCAGTGGGTCGATACTATCGACTATACTAGGCAAAAAAAATTAAAAAGTTCCACATTTTTGCAGATAAGAGATTGAAACCCATAAACCAGGGTTCTCTGATACGATGAATCTGTGATTTCCATTAGCTTTCTATGACTTTTAGGGGTGTTTTCCCCTTTTTCGAAAATAAGGCAAATATTCTCAGGCTCGTAACTTCTGATGGGTGAGACTAAACTTGATGAAACATATATTTTAAGTCAGCATAAAAATTCATTCTTTTTATGTATCTAATGGTATCAAAATTCCATGTTTTAGAGTTTTGGTTAGTATTGAGCCGGATCGCTCCTTCCGTTACCACGAGCTTTTGATTCTGCCGGAATAAAAAAAATACGCCCGATAAGGGACTTGAACCCTTGACCTTAGGATTAAAAGTCCCACGCTCTACCGACTGAGCTAACCGGGCTTACAGACCATGGTAAATTATCCATCATATCAAACACAGAAAAGCCAGTCATGGCTTAGTGCAAAGGTGTAATATTGTATTCTCTACAATCTATTAACAGTTTCTGTAGTTCCAATCTAATTGGATCAATATCGTCCCAGTTTTGAAATGAAGATTGAATAATTACTGATTTTGGACATTTTGAAAATAGCTTAAACAACATTAACTAACAAAGAACTTAATTCCCCCCTAAATTTCGAAAATTTACGCTTTTGGTATTTTAATTTAAAAAAATGAAAAAATAACAAAATCGTCCCCCCCCCAGATTTTTAGAATATATTTTTTTCATACATTTAAACAATTTAAGAATCTTCCCCTATGGCGACCTTGTGAAGGTAGAAGTATGCTTACGTGATTTCGAAGGAATTAAGTGAGGTAGGCCTAGGATAGTATAATTTGTTCTGATTTCCGATCTAACTGTCTCAACAACGTTCCTAATCAAATTAAATAAAAAAAAAGTTTTTCAGCTTAAAGTAAGAAGCAACACTTAAAAATTAATGAACAGAAATTATTACTTATATGAGGGGATTCGTCCCACGTCAATACCTCGCTCTTTACATTAAAGTTCGAATTTTGTTCTAATACTTTAAGAATGACCCCTGAATCACACAAGGCCATTTAATTAGAATAAAACGCTTTTATTAAAGTACTAAAAATACTTTAGCGTAAAGAGCGAGGTATTGACAAGGGGTCAAATCTCCTCGAATACGTAATAATATCTTTTTGTTTTAAGTTTTAATGTTGCTCCTCACTTTCAGTTGAAAAAACTTGTTTTTGATTTAATTTATCATTGTTCTTTTTTATCGTTTTTTTTAATAATGCTGGGAAAACCGGCTCCCCTTTCATGGAAAATTCTCTTCCCTCATAAAAAATTCTCCATGGAAAGATCCTCCAACATAACACCCATCCCCACCAGGAAAAATCCCCTTGAACTGGATTAACAGACATAGATTTGATTAGATTTAGATTTTTATTAGATTTGATTGGATTAGATTTTTCAATTATGCTCAAAATGGCCATCTCAAAATTTCGATCCGGTGACTTTGGGAAAAATGAGCGTGGAAGGGGACCTAGTTGCCCTCCAATTTTTTGTTCACGTAAAAAGGGCACAAGAACTTCTAGTTTCCGTTCGGATGAGCCCTTTCACGACATTGTAGGACCACTGGGTCGATAAATTCACCCCTGGGAAAAAAACAAAAAAACAGAAACACATAAACACGCATCCGAGATCTTTCTTCTGGCAGAAAATACAAAATTCTACATTTTTGTAGATAGGACCTTGAAACCTCCAGAGAAGGGTTCTCTGATACGCTGAATCTGATGGTGAGATTTTCATAAGATTCTATGACTTTTAGGGGGTGTTTTCCCCTTTTTTCGAAAAACGGCAAATTTGTTTAGACTCACAACTTTTGATGGGTATGACTAAACTTGATGAAACTTGTATATTTAAAATCAGCATAAAAATCAAATTCTTTTGATGCATCTATTGGTATCAAAATTTCGTTTTTTAGATTTTCGGTTACTATTGAACCGGGTCGCTCCTTACTTACAGTTCGTTACCATGAACTGTGTGATAAGAAGACTGACAAAGGATGGCCGTGAACAAAAAAAAAAAAAAAAAAAAAAGAACTCGACAAACATTTTTGTAATAAAACACACACACAAAAAAAATTCAATTATAGAAAAACTTACGTGACTTCGAAGGAATAATATCAGGAAGGTAAGGTAATTTCTTCATCACTATTATTGAATCGTAAAAACTAGGCTGCAACAGGCTCGCTATAGCATTTGATATAAGAACTGATAACATTACTGGAATTATATGCTTAAACTGTCCAGTCATTTCACAAACAACAACAGAAATAAATAGAGAGTGTGTCACACCTGCTGACGTGGCAGCAGCACCAGCAAGAGCATAACCACCTGAAAACGAAAAGATGAAAAACGTCGATCAGTTTTTATATTTGACATAATTGTTTTCTAATTTAGAATGTTTTAGCTCTTTTCATTTGCAGTGATAACAAATCAAAAAAAAAAAAATAGAGGGGGAGGGTTTATTGTTCAAAATCTAGGGGGACAGTTTTGTAATTTTTCATTTATTGTTTTTCAATGAAAATGTAAGAGAAAGGTATATTTTAATTCAAAGAAAAATAATGATTCTTGAAAGGGCGGCGGGACGAAGGGAGAGGGTTAAATTAACCGAGTACCCACCCACCTCACCTCCTCAAATTCGCTCTCTTATTCTTTGGTGTTGTCAAACGAAATGCTAAAGATCAGTGGGCATGGTTGCATAGCCTGAAAACTGGTTCAGCCACCTGTATATAAGACCAAAATGTTGCTACTTATTCCACTTATTTATTTTCAATTTTTAGCATTTGGCCTAATAATTCTCTTTTAGTGAAGTGAGAAATTTGTTGCTAAACTCTTTAGGTCAAAAAAGAGACAAACTGAACAGTCTTCGTAACTTATTTCTCTTCGCCAGTTGGTTTATAGTGTCAAATAAGACCAATTTGAAAAAAAAAAAATCATGACAGCGAACTTTTACAAATAGCTCTGGAGTATATCCAGGCATGGGGTAGGGGTAGGGTGGGAATGCAGTTGACGGGTTGTGACTGTGAAGATCTGATAAACAAAGCATTTTTTATTCTAAGGAAATAAAAACTTGTAAATTTAATTTTTTGCCAACTCTTTATAAAAAACTAAGCAGACAATCCTGATAAACGTCACAAATTGCTTATAGTTAAAAATTTGCCACAGTTAAATTGCTATAGTTAAATTGCTATAGTTAAATAATTAAAAATTTCCATCTAGCACGACATTTTTTTTAAAAAAGCAATAAATTTTGAGAAATAACTTTGAAGAACAAGAGGGGTTTCCAAATAAAGTTGTTTGTATTACCAGATGCTGTTATTTTAAAGTAACATTTAGGAAGAATATAATAAAATACGATTAGATCTACTATTTGCATTTTGCACTTTAAAAAAAAAAATACAGTTTGTTTTCAAAAACTAAAAAGTGTTCTACTACAACTTCGTTTTTTAAGCTTTTTTTAAGTTTTTTTTTTTCAGGGACAAAAGACAGTTTGATTTTGAACAATTTCAGATTATTTTCAACGGGTCATTTTAAAGGCACACTAATTCCGTTTGCTTAATGCATATGCTTTTTCTGAAAGGTTTTTACAGACAATTTTTTGAAGAACCAAAGGACATAAAATAAAAATTTACCCCCTGGATCTGTTTCCGTATCAGTTCTATTCCTTCCTGAAAAACCCGATTTTCTAAAAATTCCTTTGATTGCTTCAAATTAATTTTCTTGGTAATATAGGAATAAGTAGATGGCAGTATAGGAATAAGTGAAGATGAAGAGGTGATGATAGGTAACGAAAAGATCGATCAAGTGAACAGCTTCACATATCTGCGTAGTTAGGTACTTAGGTAGTTAGTTAGGTACTTAGATAGTCCAGTAAAGATGTTAGAAGTAAAATATCCAAGGCCCACGGTGTTTTTTAAAAGTGTAAAAAATTTTGGAAGAATAAAAAGATAAGTGTATTGGAAGCTACAGTAATGACACTGGTCAAGTATGGTTCCAAAACGCGGGCGCTCCGAAAAGCAAAGGAGATTTTGCTCTATATTTTCCAGAGATATTATCTACAGATTGTTTTGGGTACCCGACTGACTGACCGTATCTCAAATAGTAAGTTGTAAGAATAATGTGGGTCAATTCCGCTTTCTAGGGTTGTAATGAGAGAAAGGATGAGTTGGCTAGAACATGCTAGGCGTATGAAGTATAGCAGATTACCAAAAATTTTCCTTGTCGGCCAACCGTCAAGGCTCAAATAAAAAGTAGGCTGTCCCCGAGCGAGGTGGGCAGATGTCACAAGGAAAAAAACAAGAGAACTAGGAACTTCTTGGAAGTGTGTAAAGAGGGAGGCTTCGAATAGATTGGAATATAAAAGGAGCGTGTGAAGCTGATTCGACCTTAGGAGGCCTGGTGTTGCAGTAAGTTGTTAGTAGTAGTAATAATAATATTACCATTTTGTCAGTGTTGCCACGTTGAAATGTGGAAAAAAATGTCAAATTAGTTAAATATTACAACATTTCTTCCCAATAAAAATTCAAACATTAGCAACCTATTGATTCCCAAAAACAACTACATCTTTAACAAAACGGCACACCATGTTAATTTGTTGTCGTTGTCATTTGTTTTCAGCTAATGTTTGGTTGATTTTTCACCCACGTCTGTCTTTTGAAATTTGACGCCCTCTCCTACCAAAAACTTTATAAATACAGGGGGGGGGGGGTCTTTTCCATTATCCTCAATCTCTCTAATAATAATATTAAGAATATATTTGGACTCTGTATGCATACAAGCAGTATATCGTAGTATATGGCTGTGCAAGTTTCCGCAAAACAATTCCAACGACCATATTTCATTTTCACTGTCTTTGGTACTTTGAGTCCTCCAAAGGACAGAAAAGACAGTTTTTGTGACGTGACCTATATTTACATTTTTTTTTGCAAGAGACTTCTAAATAATAACTTGTAAATATTTTGAAAAACCAAAATGGCATACTAGAAAATGGGCTAAACCAAATGATGGGGTGTGCTCGGTTAAAAGTGTTGATAAACTAATGGCAGGTTGATAGTCTGCTACCCATAGAGTTGAATATTTTGGCTCTTATAATGATTGGCTACAAGTGGTACCGATTGGTGGAGGGATATAGGGGCAGTACAGGAATTTTAAACCCTCAGATTTTGGAAAATATGATTTTAGGTATTTTTATTCGTAAAAAATGAAAAATTACCATCCTAAATTTCAAAATATGTTTTGCCCCTCACAAGATTTTCAAGCTTTTGGTGCCACTTTTAGCTCCTCTGGATTTACGTTTAATAGCCTATTTAACTAGCCAAGATGTTTCCAAACCTACCTAGGTCCTCTTTAAGCAGATTGGATTTTCATTGAAAATAATTCTTAAAAAAAAAATGATTAATTATTATTTACGCAGAAGTGTCAGCTTTAATACTAATATGGTAGATTAACTGTAATAATAATAAGAATAACAACAATTCAGTCACTAACTCAACTTATACAAAAATAAAGTAACGAGACTCAAATGAATGAATGTGATAAATGATGAATGTGATAAATGGTCGGGTTATACGATATCTGACATCGTTATCGGTCGCACCGATGTATCAAATCGGATCATAGGTACAAGCTACCACTGGGAAGCTGGGGACGGGTTTACCCGGAAGTATAAAGCCAGTATCATTTATACTGATTATACAGTTTTCTTCAAATTTTTGACTTTTTAATTCAAGTCACCAGACTCTATGCTGTATTTAGCGCCACTAGCAGTTTTATACCTCATAAACTGGGGGGTGGGGGAGGCAAGCTATAAAAAAAAATACAATTGCGACAATTTTTTTTAGCCAATTAAGTATCTTAATAGGAGTGTAAAAATTTCAGTTGAAAAAAACCTGTTTTTTTTAATTTAATTTCTGATCTTTGTTTAAATAATGCTGGAAAATCCGACAACCCTACATGGAAAATTCCCTTTTTACATGAAAAATTCATCAATAGAAAGATCCTTCCACGTAACCTTATCCCCTTGTCCCCCCCACACAAAAAAAAATCCTCCCTGAAAACGTCCGTATACTTCCAATTGCCAATACTGTATGTAAACAATGGGCAAAGTTCACAGTTTGCAACCCTTCCCCCGGGGGCTGTGGGGTATTTAAGTCATCCTAAAACACATATTTATTAGAGTTTTTGACTATGTTGAACAAAATGACTATCTCAAAATTTTGGTCAGGAAAATTTGACTCAAAAAATTTCGGGAAAAACTGAGCGTGGGAGGGGGCCTAGTTGCCCTCTTATTCTTTTGGTCACTTAAAAAGGCAGCTAAAATTTTTAATTTACTTTCAAATGAGACCTCTTGCGGTATTCTAGGACAACTGGGTCGATACGATTACCATTGGGAAGAAAAAAAAACAACAACAAATAAACACACATCCGTGATCTTTTTTCTGGTAAAAAGGTCAAAATTCAACATTTTTACAGATAGGAGCTTGAAACCTCTACAGAAGGGTTCTCTGATACGCTGAATCTGATGGTGTGATTTTCATAAGGACTCTATGACTTTTAGAGGGGGTTGTTCCCCTTTGTGGGAAAATGAGGAAAATATTCTCAAATATTAATTTTTGTTGCATAAGACTAAACTTGATGAAACTTGTACATTTGAAGTCAGCATAAAAATCAGTCTCTTTTGATGTATCTATTTGTATCAATATTCTATTTTTTTAGTTTCAATTACTATTGAGCCGGGTCGCTCTTTACTTACAGTTCGTTACCACGAACTGTTTGATTATCACACCACTTAATTTTACAGTTTTTTGACTTTGTAAACTTGTTGATAGGTTACTATGATGTATTTTCATATAATTAATAATTTGAACTAATTTTCTATCACTTTATTGTCTAAACTGTGAAAAAATCTGCGTGGCTTTGACACTTCACTAAGGCCACAGTCTTATTTTCAAAAAGCTGGGAGCTTTTAGAAATTTTTTTAAAAGCTGGGGAGGTGGGAACTATACCAATAAATTCTTTAAAGTTCACAATGAGCCTGTGAGGACGACCTCTCCCAGTAATCCGATTTTTTTCTATTTAGGTATTGTGTTTAGGACCTCGTTCATAAAGGTCTCAATTCAAAGATTAAATTTGTTTGAAATAAAATTGTTTTTCTGAATGTTCCTTCAACGTCATTTTTTCTTTCGATTTTTTATGTTGTTATGCAGCACCATTTTATTTCGAATTTGAACAAAACATGCATAAGGCGTTGTGCCCGTTGACATGTTCAGTCGCTTTTGATTTGATCCTCGGTAGATAAGATAATTTCAGATATGGAATAGATGGCATTATTTAAATTCAATTCAAAAGTCCGTTTTAAATTTTTTGAAACGTAAGAAAACTGGAAAAAGTTAAAGATAAAGCCACATATTTTTCATATCTATGTTATTCTAAGGTAGTCCTTACAAGAAAAAAAAATCACCTGGTATTATATGTGGAACGGCAGAATTTGGTAGACCATAGGGAAACCAAGTAGCCATAGCTTCTCCAATGGCTCTGCCGAATGCTGCGCCAACCCTGAAAACAGGTATCAAGCTGCCAGCTGGCATACCCAACGTAGTTGCTGTCATTGTCAGAAAAAACTGTAAAAAAAAAAAAATCATTTTAGATAGAACTGCAAACAAAGGCTGCATTTCGCTTCCCTGAAATAAATGAAAATGCTAGTCAGAAAAGTCAGTTTTACAGGGGGTGGGGCCGTAGGAAGAACTTTCCACGAAGGAGTTTTCCGTAAGGAGGGGGGGGGGGCTTTTTCGGATAATGAGCCAGACTTATCAGCATTATTTGAAAAACGATCAGAAATTAAATATAGAACAATTTTTTCAACTGAAATTAAGGAGCAATATTAAAACTCATAACTAATAAAATTCACTCTGCATATGGAGGATTTTCCCCCTCCTCCTTAATACCTTGCTCTTTACGCTATAGTTTGGCTATTCGTCCCAATTTTTAAGAATGACTCCTGAAACACAAGGGACATTTAATTCGAGATGGAAGCTTTTTTTAAACGCGCTAAAAACTTTAGCGTAAAGAACAAGGAATTGAGGAGGGGGCAACCGCTTGGTATATGGAGTAATTTCTGTTCGTGTTCAATTTTAATATTGCTCCTTACTTTCAGTTGAATTTTTTTTTTTTTCATTTGATTAAATAAAAGTTGATATTTTGTGACAAGGTAAATAGGTTACAGTAGCCAGTAACAGCCTAACAATCTACATTAAGATGGGAAAAAGTAAAAGGGCTAAACAGTTTCCATAAAAGCCCTACGTTCTAACAGAAGAAGAATATATTTTTTCGAAAGCTTGGCTTTCATCATTTTATTATATTTCAAATTCTCAGTAGCTCATGGTTATAACAAAAAAAAAAACTAACAGGATGCTAACAGGGTAATTAACAGGTACTAACAAAGGTACTGACAGGGTACTAACAAGGACAAATTAATGCCTTCTGTTCCCACTTTAAAATGTGTGCTTAGTTTCCATGACTTTTGTTTTCTGGTGCATTGTCATTTCAATGTTTCAGAGTTCATTCTACAATAAATTTACAACAAAAATCCTTCAACGAAGTCTCTCCCCGAAAAGTCCTGGTTGAAATTCGTTGAAGTACGGATGCATATGTATATATATATATATATATATATATATATATATATATATATATATATATATATATATATATATATATATATATATATATATATATATATTATGACAACGAAGGACAGGAGAAAAACAAGAAGTTAATATACACATTCTTTAAATGTTGATTTTTGAGTTCGTAAAAGGAACGCGAAACCTGATTGATTCTTTTCCATAAAATTTTAAGCATGGGTTTTAAGCGAAAATTTTAGTAAAAAGAATAAAGCATTTTTGAGTTACAACATTTTTTTAAGTAAACTCTCTGCTTCTATCTGGTAGTAATCCGCTATGATTTAATACAATTAATGGGACCTATTTTAAACGTTGGAATCGATTCAAATACTTAGTTATAAAAGAACAATTATGCTAACTTAAATATTTATGCACTTAATAGTTTGAGTTTAATTGCATTAACAAGCAGCTTCTACCACAATACAACTCAAATTATAATTTATTGGAGTATTTTGCCTTTTTTATGATTTGTAATCTGATATCAACCTACTTTGTTAGACATTTATTTTATGAGATAGTGCCAAGCACAGATTTATCCAGAGCCTTAATTCGGGAGGGGCTGCAGTGCCAAAAGGAGAAAGTGAAACATCATCCCCATCTTCAATTTCGTTTAAATAAATGAATTGAAGGCTGGTTTACTATCGACATAACGTAGCGCAACGGTAGATCAACTGGATCATGTTGCCGCTTGAGCAAGGCATTGGGAAACTTCTCCGAGGTCGAGATTGCTACTAACAATGACATCCGTTGGCCAATCAGAGGCGACCTCAGTCAAAGGGAAGGTGAGACACTCGATGTCTTTTGAATTAGGTGAGTTACAATATTTTCGATTGCTCTTTGTTAGCATCACGGTGAGGTAAGCTTGCAATGTAAGATGAATGGATAATCTAAATGTCTAGACACCAACCTGAAAGGCTCTTATAAAAATGGGATAAAAAGGTAGAGAATTACAAAGTACAATAATTCTCAAAATACTAAGTTCGAGAACACACCCCTTGTTTAAATGACAATGTTTGAGGATGAGGGGATTATTTCTAGTGTTTTTACCGGTATTGTTGGCAAAGGTACTCAAAAGCGAAGAAAAAGGGGTAGGAATAAGGAAAGCCTAGTCAGTTGGTCGGAATGAAAGACAAGCTTAGCTGAGGCTGCAAAACTTATCCCTTTCAAGGTGAAAAGCAGACGCCTCAAAAGATCGGCAGAAGATAAACAGTGCATTTTGACGCAAAGGACAACAAACTCTTGAGCGAGTTCATTTTTTGTCCAAAATTTTTCTCTACGAGACTAGAAGAGAACTCAATTAGGGTTAGAGAATGGTGCCAAGAAAAGAAGGACAAATCGGAAAAGGGGGTAATAAATGGTGCTCTTCCTAGTAGCAGGAAATGCATCTTCTAAAGAATATTGCTGCGCAAAGGACCTCGTTGAGGTACGTCAGAAAAGATTGTTGGTCTTATGGTGCCCTTCAATGGGTTTTATGTTTGAAAAAATAAGTATAACCAGGTCTCATGTAAAGGGAGGTGTGAAATATACTGCCTTAACTATTGATATAGACTTGGCTGAAGAAATTCAAAAGCAAAATTTCCGACTCCCAATTGGTATGAGACGACACATACTTCTTAAATCTCTTTATAATAGAATGCAAAACCTTTCGGTACAAGGAAAGGTACAACCTTGACCCTTATAATAGGTGATAGCGTTCGTGAAGGAGTCTTGGATTTTCTTCAAGTTCAATGATGGAGATAAAGTTATTTCATTCGGACGTATGCAATCCGTACACTTTATCTGTATCTCTGTCTCCAGGGAGCAGTGGTAAGTGATACCAACCCTTGCATGCTTATACAGGCCACGGCACTGTCACCGTCCAATCTACCTGTCTTTGTTCTGCACTCCCTAGCAGCACAGAAACGTTTTAGTCTTGCGTTTATAGCATATATCGTCTTTGAACAATTTTATTGTATTGATATGTTTCATTGTTTTTATTTTAGTAAACGATCGATTTTTCAGTCCTTGTTTCTTGTATATAGTACTCAATGCTATAATTTAGAGAGGATTCTTAAAAAATACTTTTGGGAGGGGCGATCGTCCCCATCACCCCCTTTGTATCCATGATTTGATAGAGCAAACCTTAAACTACAGTAAAATCACCACATTAAGAGTAACTACGACTAAATTGTAGCCAAATGTAAGATTTATGGACCTTGGCTCGTACATGTCTTTACTGTCTAGAGTTTATTTAAGAACTATATACTAAGAGGGCAAATTTGTTGTAATAATTCAACGGGTATTTTGTGACACTTTTTATAAAGCTAATATTTATATTAAACTTAACATCTAAGTATTAAAAACTATCAATAATATATTCATATTTTAAAAATGACAAAAAAGGCAATCAATTCGTAATTCATTTTTAAAATTAATTATTAACTATCTATATTTTGTTTTATTTCTCATAATTTTTAATTGATTCTTTGCATTAATTATAATTGCTAACGATTATTAATTATTGATATTTTTAAAATTAATTATTAAAAAGATTCATTTATTTACTGTATTAAAAAAAATTGCTCCATCGATATGTTCAATCGATGTTTCGATCCTCAAGATAATTTAAAGTTTATATTTTTGCTGATTTAACACACTCTTTTTCGTTTTGCCCCTCCCATTAAAGTCGATGTCCTATAAGAAGTCCTATAATCTCCAGTAAAAAGGTGCATTCTTTGAAAATGGCAAAGTTGGCAATTTAAATTGTTCAGCAATTTGCGGGTTGGAAAAGCCTAATCTTGTCAGATTTAGTTGGAGCAGATTGATAAATGAGAAGCCTTGCCGATAGCAAGCAATCAGGAAGCAGCAGGTAATGTTCGTAAGACTAGTTATTGCAATTAACTTTTATTGGACTGGTTCGTTAAACCTATGTGTTTTTAGTTCTGTTGGAAAATCATAACTTTAACCATTAATTCACGAACATCTTACATGAGATTGTTAACCTTAATAAGTGGACAGGAATAGGTTAAAAATAGGTAATCACCCTTAGGCTCAAGTTTAGGTAACCCTTTACATGCGAACCCGGCATGGCACGCGAGTGGTTTGTTTGTATTTTGAACGCAGCATTAAATTAAATAATAATCAAAACATAGTAAAGGGAAAAAACAAGGGAAGTTCAGATTTATGGAGAATTTAAAGAAAAACGCAAGCATTTAGACAAAAACCTCAAGTAAGCCATCAAGATCTCAAGTGATAATCATATAGGCACGTAAGCAGGGGGGTATGCCTTGGAGTAAGACCCCTTCACTTCCTGTAAACTTAATTTTGTTCTGAAATTCTGGGTATTCTCTAATCAAATTATAAAATACAATTCGCTTTCACATTATTGCTCCAGCCTCCCATAAAAATTACACGTTCCTGCCTAGACAGAAGTAAAAAAAAAAATTAGAAGCAGATAAAGTCAAAACCATGAAAAAGCAAAATATAAAAAGGTGAGTGAAATGAAGGAATAGTAAGGAGAAAAGGAGGAAAACTTTCAAATTTTCGTCTTGATTTTTTAGTATCTTGTGGTATAAATAGTGACCTTCACGAGAGCTGACAATGCCCATAACGGATTGTCGGGTTGTTCGGTTTTGGTCATTATTAACTTACCTTTTGCTCCACCTCATAGCCACTTCATATTCATAATTGTCGATAAAAAAATAAAAAACAAAAAACAACAAGATTTATGAGTTATTTTCCATACATTCCAAGTTTACACTAGTGCTACAGAAGCTGAAAATTGAAGTGCCGAGAAATGAGTTTGCAAAACATGTCACCACTAACTTATAAGGACGCCGGTTCACGGAACGAGAGGGCAGATGTTTTTTGCCCACCTACATATTTTGCCCTCGTCTAGATTTAAAAAATACCCATTATAGGTATCTGCATTGAAAAATACTTAATGTTTGCTGTTTTCAACGAAACAAATTCAATAAAAAAAAAAATGCCCCCAATGTTTTGTGAAATATATTTAGCCCCCCTCCTATATCTTTGTGAATTAGTACCCCTACTAAGTTGCCTACTAATGCTGTGTTGATGCATCCTCTGACAAATTCTTTTCATGAATAGACAAATTGCAGTTCAACGCTTCCATCTTTTCTAATTTCAGTGACTTATGCCTTAAACTTTTACACTGATTTCTGTATGTCAACAATAAATTCTATACATGAAAATTTTCAAGCAGAGTCTAGAAAACTTTCGAGAAAACTCGACAAATTAAGAACAAGATCATACACACGCTTTAGTTGTGCCTAATTTGGATTTCAGCCACCAGTATAACTATAGTGTGACCCAGCCATTAAAAAAAAAAATGATGCGTTTACATTTTGCTTTACATCCTGGAAGCGTTTTTATTTCTTCTATGAAGTCTAGGCTTTTGAGATTTCAGGCAATTTTAGTCGATACTAGCGAATAGGATAGCCTTAAAATTGATGTCACTCCTCTTATGGGTTTATTGGCACTTGTTGAAATATTTATGGAAATGAAGCTGGATTGCGTAGAATAGGTGGAATCCGATACCTTACGTAATAGAAATTACTAGAAGGTTCTATTATTATTTTGAGGAAAATGTTTTGTGTTTTTAAAGAAGGTTTTTGACTTTGAGGGTTTGGGTCTATGGACGCGACTTAGCTGTATTGAACTTCATTAAAAAGTTGAATATTTAAACAGTTAACAATTAGCTGTCCAAGAAGAAACACAGCTCTGAACATGGATGGCTGCAATAATCATTATGTGTAAATTCTGCTTATAATGCTGAAGATTGCTCATAATGAGTATTTGTATGCTTTTAGCATAACTATAGCTAAGTAATTGGAGAAGACCGTATTCACTTTGTAAAATACAAAGGAGGAAAGGCCGTCTTGGCCGAGTGGGTTGGTCTGCTGGATTCAGAATCCTTTGTCTGAGAAAGCAAGGGTTCGAACCTTAGTATAACCGATAATTTAATTTGGGACAGGGTCAGTGGTGTGACTCTATAAGCTCAGCCAGAGTCGACCCAGGTCTAAATGGGTACCTGGAGAAATTTGGGGAAGGTAAATAACCCCCTATTGCACTTCCTGGCTGAAGGGCCAAGAAACGGAGAACAGCACCACCAGTAGGGACTGTAAAGTCTAATGCCGTATCTTTTACCTTTACTTTTAAGGAACAAAGGACAGTGAACATGGATTGCTGGAATTGATTAAGTGGGAAAATTATATAATAACTAATATCTAAAAATTGGGGAATTACATTTTATTGAAAAAAAAACTCCGTGTGCAGTTTGTTTTTATTCGCGAATACTAGCTCAAAAATAAATAAACGTGGGGGTAAAAAAGCTAAAAACACATAGCACCTAAGTGTAGTTTGGAATATGTATCTTGCCTTTGACGGTGTAGCTTTATGAATCAGCTGCTTGTTATGTTTAAATTTCAGATGAAAAGGAATGTCAAATTTAACTGCACGAAATCATGAGGGTCAATGTCTTCCATTCTCCTAAATTGACGCCGATATACCTAAACTTGTGGCTTCAGATGAAGGATTTTAGAGAATATGATGTTTCTCACTCAAGGGAACATTTTGTTGTCAAATTCAGAACTTCCTAATTAACCTTATTTTAATTTCACTGCCGCCATATTGATACATTTTTGTTGGTTCATTTTTCCCTCACTGCCATTGAAAATCGGATAATTTTGTAAACAATTCAGAGAAAAAAACAAAAAAAATTATATTTTTGAAGAATAAACATTTCAAATCATGTTTTGGTTCCAAAAACCTGTCTCCTGCAATACTTAATAATAATGCTATAAAATTAGCAAAAATGGAGATATTTTTTCATTTTATTTTTGCCCGTTAGGAAGAACTGACCAATGAAGTACGAAATTTGAAAACAGAGAACAGTTGGATCGGCACAAATCCAAATGTAGAGGCACCATAGGAGACATTCTTCGTTTATCATAGTTATTACCGCAACTGTGGGAAATATAATTATTTTATTAGTGTTTTTACACCCTTTACTGACCGTCTGGCTTTTCAAAATAGACCACATTATTTTTTCTCCAAGGAAGTATTTAAGCTTAAAGATTTAATTAAAAGAGTTTTGTTAAAATACAATAAAGACGACTCAGTGAGTTCGAGCAAGGGGTTATGCACAGTACTTCATTGATGTACTGAGATTGGGATAAAGAGAAAATCCAGGAATAGAAATAATGTTTGAATATTTAACTTTTTTCTGGTTTTATTTTATATGTGTCTTTTGATGGATCACAAAATTTATTTTGATAATAGATTAGCCTTCGATTCAAGCTTAGCTCTCTGTTGGCTGTATTTGAATATTTTTGGTTTGGCTAAAATGGTGCTTACATGTTATAGCGACCACACCAAAGAAATGAAGTTAGGTTAATCTTATTGAAATATACCAAAATATCATGAAAAATATATTACTTTAGTTACAAAATTATTAAAATTACAAGAGAGAATTACTTTTCAATGCCAGGAGGGAAGGCAATTTTCTTTTTTTTTAGTGAAAACACTAAAAAAGGTATTTTCAATAAAAATACCAAAAAAAGAGATATTTTTCGAACCTAAGGAGGCAATTAACCCTCCAACCGGTGATCTTGGAGTGCAGAGAGAGGAAATAAGAGAAAGTGGTTTTTATTGGAGGGAACCGATTAATCTATCTATGAGAGAATCATATAGTCACAAATAGACAAAATTTTTGAGATTTTGGAAGGAAGGAAAAGGCTGGAAATGGGAAAAACGCTTAAATGTGAAATTTTGAATCTTTACTGGTGAGTTACATCATTTAGATTGTTCCTGGCAAACTTCCAAAGGTCAAAAGCCCATAACGTGGAAGAGGTGGAACTGAAGTAAAGGTAGATGTTTTATATTCTCGCTAAGCTCATTTTATTATAGTTTAATATGTACAAAATTTAATATAAGACCTTTATACCTGTATATTAGATTAAAAAGGTTAATCTGAAACATCCTCCACCAAAGACTAGAAAACAGTTTACTTTTCGTGACCATTCGTTGCACGGTTATCTATTACTGTAATTAGTATCAGCTTCACTTAATAGATTGATTACCTCTTGTTAGTTAATTTATAACCTTATTGAAGGATTTATTTTGAACTTCATTATGTGGAAAACCCAAGAGCTAAATGCAAGAGAACATAAAACGTTTCTTTTTCTTCTGGTCATTGATACTTCCGCTTGAAGAAGACATAAATGGTATGGACAGGATATAATTGATTATTTTCAGGCTCATTCACATCAGAATTTAGCTATTGCCAAGATTTACTAACGCTGAGATTTAGCTAGCCACAAACCTAGTCACATTAGGACTACTGATTGGCTATTCTAGACTAGTTAAGATAGAAAACGTGCAACATTCGGAAACAGAAGTAAATAAAAATGAAAAGCATACCACTGCAATTTGAACTCTTTGTGCTGGATTGACCCCGCCCTCTTGAAAACCCGAGATAATCATATTTTACCCTGTGTAACAGGATGGCTTAATAATACGGCTTCGTGGCATCTATCGTTGAGATATTTAGGTTCTCCTTTTAATGCAGTTGCCCTCCCCCCATGTTTCAATCCCGCCCTTCTTCTTCAAGATTTTAAAATCTATGAGTTGTCTTCGGGTCGTGTTTGCTATTTTAAATACGATAATTTTTACTTGGTTTTCCAATTTGTCTTAGGAACACTGATTAAGTTTGAGATTTAAAATTAAAGAGCCGTTGGAAGCAGCTGGGATTAAGAGGGATAATTTTTGTGATAAGTAAATCTTCTCTTTACGCACAATTTTCCTCCATTTTTTCAGAATTCAAGTGTTGTTTGATTTTTTGTTGTTGTGTTTTTCTTACGTATTTTATTCAGTTATGCTATTAAACATATACATCAATCCTTCGTTGCGTTTGTTAATGCATTTCGTTTCCTTTTGTAATTTCATTAATATATGCTATATACTCCTTAATTTCGAGGGAAATAAATAAATAAAAATAAAATATCTATGTCCATCTTTTTTATAAAGTTGATTTAATAGCGTTGAATTTTGGGTGTCATTTCCGTATTATCACAAACGAAGTTATGCCATTTAACGTATATATGATGTTATGCCATTTGAGGTCATTTGCATCATGCTAAAATATCTCTATGTACGGAATAAACAATTTTGGTGGGACTTCTATAGAAACTAGCTTCAAAAAACCTAGGCATCTCATTGTCTTTTTAATAGCTTTCTCCTAAAAAAGTCAAACGCTTTTTCTTATGTTATATATAATTCTAAACACAGATTTATGTTTTAATAATCAAAGCACTTGCTAAAATATAACAAACCGTGTATTGGTCCAATAAGAGAGGCACCCGCATACTCCCGCCCTTTATCCAAGCCAAATTAATCAAATACTTGGAAAACTATAGGTTCTATCACTATATTAGCTCTACGACTATCTACCTTGATTCTACTGCCCTAGCAATGATGCAAGGACGGATAATAGATAGACATATCTATTAATAAATGAACTAACCTTCTTTTTATACAATCCCTATAAGGGGGGAATTAATGCCCGGTTTCTTTCTCACTCATTTGGACTATCTGTCTTGGCTTTTTCAAACAGTTCGTGGTAACGAACTGTAGTAAGGAGCGACCCGGCTCAATAGTAAACGAAACTCTAAAAAACGGAATTTCGATGCTAAAAGATATATCAAAAGAATCGGATTTTTATGCTGATTTTAAATATATAAGTTTCATCAAATTTAGTCTTTGTCATCAAAAGTTACGAGCCTGAGAAAATTTGCCTTATTTTGGAAAATAGGGGGTAACACCCCCTAAAAGTCATAGGATCTTAACGAAAATTACACAATCGCATTCAGCGTATCAGAGAACCCTACAGAAAAAATTTCAAGGTCCAATCTACAAAAATGTGGAGTTTTGTATTTTTTGCCAGAAGACAAATCACGGGTGCGTGTTTATTTGTTTTTTTTTTTTTTTTTTTTTTTTTCCCAGGGGTCATCGTATCGACCAAGTGGTCCTAGAGTGTTGCAAAAGGGCTCATTCTAACGGAAATGAAAAGTTCTAGTGCCCTTTTTAAGTGACCAAAAAAATCGGAGGGCACCTAGGCCCCCTCCCACGCTCATTTTTTCCCCAAAGTCAACGGATCAAAATTTTGAGATAGCCATTTTGTTCCGCATAGTCGAAAACCATAATAACTATGTCTTTGGGGATGACTTACCCCCCACAGTCCCTGGGGGAGGGGCTGCAAGTTACAAACTTTGACCAATGTTTACATACAGTAATGGTTACTGGGAAGTGTACCGACGTTATCAGGGGGATTTTTTTGGCTTGGGTGTGGGGTTCAGGGGAGGGGGCTATATGGGAGGATCTTTCCTTGGAGGAATATTTCATGGGGGAAGAGAAATTCAATGAAAAGGGCGCAGGACTTTCTAGCATTACTATAAAAAAAAACATTGAAAATGTAAACATGAAAAAGTTTTTTCAATTGAAAGTAAGGAGAAGCATTAAAACTTAAAACGAACAGAGATTATTACGCATATGAGGGGTTCTGAAAATACTCTAGCATAAAGAGCGAGGTATTTAGGAGGAGATAAATACTTCGCTCTTTATGCTAAAATTTTTTTAAATAATTTCAACTATTTATTCTACGGCCTTTCTGATTCAGGGGTCATTCTTAAAGAATTGGGATAAAACAAGATTTAGTGTGAAGAGCGAGGTATTAACGAGGGGACCAACCCCCATATATATATAATCAAAAATATAAGAATATAAAAGTTTGTTACGTAAGTTAATTCTTAAGTTACGTATTTTTTTACTAATAAAAACGTTCGTTAAAAATAAAAGATCTAGTTGCCTTTTTAAGTAACCGAAAAATTGGAGGGCAACTAGACCTCCTTCCCCACCCCTTATTTCTCAAAATCGGTTGATCAAAACTAAGAGAAAGCCATTTAGCCAAAAAAAGAATTAATATAAAAATTTCTTTTTTATAATTTATGTACGGAGAGCCAAAATCAGACATCATTAATTCAAAAACTTTCAGAAATTAAATAAAAAAACAAGTTTTTTTAAATGAAAGTAAGGAGCGACATTAAAACTTAAAACGAACAGAAATTACTCCGTATATGAAAGGGGCTTTTCCTCCTCGACACCCCGCTCCTTGCGCTAAAGTTTGATTCTTTCTCGCAACTCTACTTTTTAAAACAATAAAAAACTTTAGCGTAAGGAGCGGGGTGTCGAGGAGGAAAAGCCCCTTTCATATACGGAGTAATTTCTGTTCGTTTTAAGTTTTAATGTCGCTCCTTACTTTCATTTAAAAAAACTTGTTTTTTTATTTAATCTACAATTAGCCATGACTTGATGCCCACAACTATTCCATTTTAATTCAAATGCCTTAGCTGATTTCCGCACTAGCGCTATGTATTTAATAAATAGAAACGAGATTTTTCAACTGAAAGTAAGGAGCAACATTAAAATTTAAAACGAACTGAAATTATTGCCTATATGCGGGGGCCTTCCCCTCCTCAACACCTCACTCTTCACGCTTAAGTTTTTAGTGCTTTAAAAAAAGCTTCTTATTTTTCTAATCAAACGACTTGTGTTTCCGGAATCGTTTTCAGAGATTCGGGACAAAATTCAAACAGTAGTGTAAAGAGCGACGAGTTGAAGAGGGGCCACCCCTTTCATATACTTTTTTTAAATAAAGCCAAGAAATGTGGCTCCATCTCCACGGAAAACTCCCCCTCCCCACGGATATATGGTCAATTCAGTAACGGTGAAAATTGACTTCAGACGATTATCCTAACATCTCCTCGCGTAAAATCGAGTCGGCAAAGAGAAAGCCAGACGTATACAAATAATTTCGTATAGGAATTATGGCAAATTCCTCCAGTGAAAAATTTCTCCTGAAAAGTTAATCCCCTGGAAATTTCGCTCCCCATGGATAATTCCTCCTACACAAAATTGTTTCCCCCCCCCACCACAAAAATGTATGAATGCTTCCCAATAACAAATACTATTCGTGACAACGGGCAGGTTTTATAACTTTAAGTCCTTTCCCAGGGGCAATGGGAGGTCATGTTGTCACAAAAAGGCATAGCTATTTGGCCTCTCAACTAAGCTGAACAAAATGGCTATCTCAAAATATTGGTCGGACGATTTTGGGAAAAAAGGGGCGTGGGAAGGGGCCTAGTTGCCCTCCAATCTTTTTTGTTACTTAAAAAGGGCACTAAAACCTGTTCGAAAGAGCCCTCTCGCGATGTTCTAGGACCACTGGGTCTATACGATCACCCTGAAAAAAAAGTAAACATGCATCCGTAATCTTTCTTTGGTAAAAAATACAAAATTCTACATTTTTGCAGATAGGAGCATAAGACCTCTAGATTAGGGCTCTCTGATACGCTGAATTGATGGTCTGATTTTTATTAATATTCTTTGAGGTTTAGGGGGTTATTCCCCCCCCACTTTTTTTTCAAAAATCAAGAACATTTTGTCAGGAACATAGCCTTTGATAGGTTTAGTAAAAATAAAAAATTAGTAAAATCATTTTAGTAAAATGAATCGTCGAGAAGATTCTAAAGCTAATTTCTATATCTAGCGCTTTTTAGAAGTAACAAAAGTATAATTATTAAAATAATTATACAATTTCCGACAAAAACCGCATCTTCGTATATAAGATGATATGACAGAAGTATCTTTTGGCAAGAGATTATATAACACACAAATCTTTCGAAAAGATGCTTTATCTAAAATCTAAAAATCTAAAACTAAAAACTTACATTAACAAAGCTGAAGAGGGCAAGATTTTGAAACAAATTTGAATCGCTGTCCTTCTGTATCCATTTATGTACAACTTCGCTGTCTTTTAGAGACATATCATCTGAAGTCCACGTAAAATTTGAAAACAGAGTCGTAATCTAGAAAAGAAAATCAAGTTTTAGCTCGGATTAAAATAATAAAGTTTGTGTTTTACTTTACCTTAATGTTTTTCCTTTATTTTCTGTGCTACATCTTTTTGGAGGGAAGAGTTGATGAAATCGAGCTTAGAATTCACCAAGGGTTCTTGGCGTTGAGCACTGCATGGTGTTCGTGAAGAAAAGTTTGAGCCCCCATGTCTACCACTTCTGCCTGGTACTCTTAGTCATCTGTTACCATGCTTGCTTTTAGCCCGTTCACCCTATATCCGTTCGTCTCAGCAGGTAAACGACATTAACTATCGTCTGTTTTTTAGATTATGTATTTATGAAGCCTCTTTTCAAATTTCTATCAGTAGCGTTAATTTGGCGAGGGGCACTTTTTCCCCAAGCCTTTGAAAAATAATTTTATTGGCTGTTCTCATTGAAAAATCGCTTTGCCTTTGGCATTTTAACTGAAAATATTAAAAAAGACAAACAAGTCCCTAGTCAAGATTTTGAAAAATACAAAGAAGTCCCTTCTCTATTTTTAAAAAAATACAATTTTGTCTCCCCCCCCTATCTTAATTTTCAGGAATTGACAAGAATAATGGCTATATGCATAATTTCAGGCCCTTGCCTCTGAGACAATCCCAGGGCAAACCAATCCCAGTTTTGAACGTACTTACTAAAATGACTGTCTTCAAATTTCAATCCGGGGTCGTGTTTGGTCTTGGGGAGCCTCTGGGTGGTATAAAATGTTGAAGGGACATTAGGTTGCCTAACCTTTGGCTTTGGACATAATTGGGACGTATTAGTCTGGCTTTAGCCATAAAATTGCATGAGCACTAGTAGATATTTGTACTTCATATCTTTGGTTCTATTGGGATAATAAAATTCTTTATTTTCTAGAAGACATTGAGCTCTGGAAAAATGATCTTTGGAAATTGGTAGCAATAAAGTAGTCTCTATCTTTGAATTTAAACAGTTTATTTCTGCACCATTTAAAACCAGTAGCTGGATAAAATCTAGTTTGCCATTACAGCAGCATAATGTAGAGGCGGGGTATTCTCACAATACAAGGCAACGAAAAAATAGCACCAAGTGTGTCTTTTTATTTGAGTTAAATCACGTTACTTCTGCACCATTTGAAACTAGCAGCTGATAAATACCTAATCTGCTATTTGCAGAAGCATAACGCAGAGGTGTTGTACCCTCACAATCTAAGGAATCGTGCACCATTTGAAACCAGTACCTGAGAAACTTTTAGTCTGTCATTTTCAGCAGCATAATGCAGAAGGGTGACATTTTCACAGTCTAAGAATAAAAGAACTATTTGAAACTAACAGCCGACAAATTATGTAGTCTGTCACAATCAGCGGCACAATGTAAAAACGTTTCATTATCGCAACGTAAGGTATCTACGATGGCACCACTTGAAATTAGCAGCTGAAAAATATCTAGGCTGTTATTTGCAGCTTAACATACAGGTATGGCGTGGTCAAAACCTAAGGCACCTATGGTGGCACCACTTGAAACTAGCAGTTGAAAAACAACCACGCTGTTATTTGCAGCTTAATGGACAGGTATGACATGGTCACAACCTAAAGCATCTATGGTGGCACCCGACAGGTTTTATTGCAGTAGTGTCAATTCATGAACATTTTCAGAGGGGAAATGAATTCTATAAAATCTATAGGGGCGAATTTTCCGTTCTTTCAATTTTTCGAACGAAAATACCAGAAAGGACATTTCTCTACAAAAATATCCCGAAACAGGTAATTTTCAAAATTTGAGAGGGGCAAAAGCATTAGGAGGGCAGGCATCGCCCTGCCCTTCCCAATTAACACTATTGTTGAACGAAGGTATTACAGCACTGTTAGATTAAAATTGACACTATTTCTAACAAAAACGAAGTAAGGTAAGAAAATGATTGCTAAGAGGAGGATAATTTACCGCCTAATATTCTTAAATTATGATGATGTATCAGGAGCAAATTTGCATAATATATGCATCGGGTGCAATATGAAATCCTATATTCATTTGTTTATATACACATATGGGAGAGAGTTGGGGAGAATTTTCTTTTTGGCCTCGCTATTTAAATTAATTATGACTATTTATTTGAACTTCAGTGATATTTTTCGGGACTTGACATGGGTGGTTTCTTACTATTTATGTTCAGAGCCGTCCCTAGGGTTGGTAGCCCCTGAGTAATTACAGCCCCCCTCCCGAATCAGATGTAAGCAAGAAAAGCCAGATCAAATTGGAAAAATATATTAAAATGGGCAATTCCGCAGCTGTGGCACCCCCAAAGCCACGGTGCCTGGAGCTACTGCCCAGGTTTCTACCCTAGGAACGACTCTGTTTATTTGTTGTGCAAAATTAGTGTGATACCAATTTCTTTTTCTGTCAGGATTAGAAGATTTTCTGTTAAAGAATATACGAACCTTAGTCACCTTAAAGGTCTTTGAACTGTGTTGAGTGTTTGAACGGTTTGTTTATCCAGAAAGAAGAAAAAAATGAATGCTATAGCACGCAAAATATAGTTAGCGTCATCCTATTATACAATTACTAAAATGATGTAAAGTTAATGGTCAAATGTTGCATTTGAGGGGTCTCCCACTTCTCCCCCTGGTGAACATCTCCGAAAGCCTCGTGTGCTACATAGTTCATTTATGGATAGCGCAGTTCCACGACACCTGGCAACTTTTACCTCGCTTGGTATGTGTCACTTGGTGTGCGTGCTTTCTGAAAGTCGGTGATCCCTCGGTTGCATTGCATACCAAGTCGGAAGTTATTTAAAATTTGATGGCAAACCTAATAAATGAAAGAAGAATTGTTTCACTTCCGCAATTACAACTAGTTATGCAACTGATCATTTAATAAAGTATGGAAAGTAAATACCTTTGTCATGGAGAAAAAACTTTTATTTCATTTGGCCATTGACATAAGTTTTATTAGTCAGGAATTACGTAAGTTCAGTCCTTACTTCAATTATTTTGGGATTATTATGGGGGGTAGCACTTCTTCTTTTCTTTCCAGATATACTTGGCGATTGCTGAGTTTAATAAACTTGCATGCAAGAAGCAGAAACGAACAATTCTATAATTCAACTTACTGATGAGAAAGTGGAAGGGTGGCTTCAATTCACAGAAAATAGAGGAGAATATTTTTCAAAATTGCAGGGGGGCGGGGCATTTTCTAAATTTCTTTCAAAGAAAATCATGGGCAGCGTAATAGCACTGCCTAAGTAAAGAGCGCTGTGGGCGAAATGTATTGTTTATTTTTATTTTATTTTTTTCTGGTTTTGGGTTTTTTAGGTTTTTTTTTGTTTTTTTGGTTACTTTGTATCGAAGGAGTTGTCGTAGAAACTTCGAAAAGGGCTCATTCGATTGGAAATCGAAAGGGGCAGTCCCTTTTTAATAGTCAAAAGAGATTGGGGGGGCAAGTCACCCCCTCCCACACCCATCATTTCCCAAGAAATATCCAATCAAAACTTTGAGATAGCCATTTTGTTCAACATAGTTGAAAGGTCCTGAAATTATGTATTTGATAATGCCCCTCTACAGTCTTCAGGGCAAGGGATGTAAGTTATGCACTGGAGCCATATAAGGTTTATATTGAATGGATCATCGTATAAACTTCGGAGGGGCTTATTGTATTGCTAATCAGAAGTGTTAGTGCCCTATTTGAGATTCAGAGCGACGGGAGGGTGGATATTCCCCCCCACATCGTATTTTCCCGAAATGCATCTCATAGAAATTTTGAGCTGGCAATTTATTGTCATAGAAACTTCGATAAAGGCTCATTCGATTGGAACTTGAAATGGTTGACGCCATTTTTAGTAGTAGAAAGTGATTGGAACACAACTAGCCCCCCTTCACACGCCCAGCATTTCCCCAAATACATCCAATTAAAATTTTGAGACATCCATTTTGCTCAACGTAATTGAAAAGTACAAACATTATGTCTATTAGAATGACAATCTCCCCCACAACCCCCAGAGCAAGGGTTTTAAATTATGTCCTGGGGACATACAAAGTTTATATATAAAGGGTGATCGTATAAACTTTGGCAGGGTCTCATTGGATGGGCAATCACAAGTTCCAGTGTGCTTTTTAATATTTAGAGTGATCGAATGGTGAATATCCCCCCAAACCTTGTATTTTCCCAAAATGCATCTGATAGAAATTTTGAGATGGCCATTTGTTGTCGTAGAAACTTTGAAAAAGGCTCATTTGATTGGAAATCGAACTGGCTAGTGTTAGTCAAAAGTGATTGGAGGTTAAAAAGGACCCCCACGCCCATCAGTTCAAAAACAAATCTAATAAAAACTTTGAAATAACCATTTTGTTCAGCTTAGTTGAAAGGTCTGGAAATCCTGTTTTTGACAAGTCAATGAAAATAGCAAACAAAGATACTTTTCAAATATTGGAGGGACAAAATCCTGGGTAGCTATGACTAGAGGAATTGACGCCACTGGGAGAGAAGGGTTATCCAAAATCTCAAAACTCCGTATCTTCCAGACAAGGTCTCCAGAGAGCTACCACAGCTGATCTAGAGCAAACAGCTGATTTAGGTGCAGTTTCGGAAGTATTTACGTTTAATTTGTCAAAAGCAGCTTATAACGAAAAAAGGGGCAACTTGGGAACACTGCAATCTAGACCCTTCTAGCCCTATAAAAATTTTCCAAAAACAAAATTTTGCAGCAATTTGAAACGTTTTTGTCTAAATACTATCAATTATTTAACTGGTTGAAATACAACACGGAGGTAGACAAGCTTTACTGTTTTGTGTGCAGGCACATTCTAAAGGAAGTGATCAACATGAAAAATTTGTGAAAATCGATTACAACAACTTGAAGAAACTAGGCAAAGGGCAAAAAAAGACATGCAGAATCTTCACTCCATCTCAAATGTGCAAAGAAAAATTTATCAAAAATCCATAAAAACTAGGGAGGTCTACCAGTAAGTTCTAAAATAACAAGAGCATTTATTAAAATAATTACTAAAAGCAGATATTATTTATTAAAACTTTTATATAGAATACTGACCATGACATCAAGAACAGGTTCCTATTATCTGGGTTTACGAGGCAAACGACAGCGAGAATTAAACGTCTAAAAGCCTGCCGTGTGCCGAGTGCAGGGGGCCCGGGCAAAGAACAGGCTCCCAGTACTGCAGAACATAGCACCTAATACCATAATTTACGTATGTGAGTCACTAGTCAACACAAAGAAAATATGTGAAAATTTTCACTAGTGAAAATTTCTAATGAATTTTTGATGAAAGACTGGAGTTATGGTTTGGAAATCCGTTTCCTCTGCTCTTTCTCAAAACATTCAGCCCCCCCCCCTCAACAAAAAAACGAATCAAACAAAATAATTTTCAAAAATGAAGTTGTTATGCAAAATGCGGAAGGGGGGTTGAAGTTAGATAAGTAACAGGACAAACGTCTTGTGGCGTTACATTAATGAACATAATAAAACAACTCAAAAATGCCCAATGGTGCTTTGTTTGACCTTGAAAAAATATAAAGAGCTTTTGAGAATCATTTCAAGACAATCGTCTTTTATTTTAAAAAATATTGTTCACTGTGACAAAGCATTAATTTTTGACTTAATACGAATAAGATTGGATAGCAGCATTGTGTATAGCCTTGTTAAAACTAAACTCAATAATAAAAAAAAGTATTACTATTTGATTTTCCTTTTAACACTTATTTTGGTTGCTACTCTGACAATTATGTGCCTATGAAAACTATAAAAAAAGGGTTAGCAGTATTGGACGAAAAACAACAATAGTCTGATATTTTTGTGTGCCCCCATTCCATCTTTTTTACGCTTTGTAATTTTTCTAAAGAAAATATAAGTTAAATTCAATCGACTTAGCTAAATTAAATATTCTTTAAAATCATCAAATCAAAACTTCATACATACCTGTTCTTTCGGGGTCATTCGAGCGCCCAAAAATTGTCCCAGCCCATCCGGGAAATCTATCGATGCGATGAATAACGTCATTACAAAAGGGTAAATGAAGCGACTGCAAATAAAATGGTTTCAAAATAAAACTTGGAACAAAAGATAATTTTAACCAAACAGCAGTCATTGGAGCTGAGTAAATTAGAAAAAAGCGTAAATAATATTACTATTGTTTCTAATGGTTATTGGTACTTGTGTTTGGATTCAAAAATACATTATTGTGACTCATTTTGAATGTGGTCAGTAGAGCGTATATCATATTCGTTTTTGTCACTCAAATAAAGCATTTTTTCCATTCGTACCTTCCCTCTCCTTTTTTCATTTCATTGGCTTGCACTTTAATGCGGCCTGACACTATACGCATAAATTTTTAAAGACAGATACTAAACCATGGCAAAAATTTATTGAAAACATTAAATCGATAATAAATGAAAACATGGTAACTGCAATTCAGTCTTTTGGCTCCTTATACTTTTAAGGCCTTTTTTTCATCGATACCGCCCTCATTTTCTACCTAATAGTCCCATTAAATAAGGAGGAAGACCCCACTGCCTTTTCATCACAAACATCAAAACAAGAGCAACAATAGGGAATTCTTTTCTTAAGACAATGGAAAATCAAATTTGAATGAATTGGCCCTATGTCCAAGGGTCATCCTCAGCAAAACATAAATATATAAAAGAAGAAAAACTTGCAACAACATGCGGCCAACAAAACAAAAATGAATTTTTTTTAAAACAGTCCCACCATCCTAACTTCAGCGACTTTCTACCAGGACCGATAAATAAAGTGAGATGAAACAAGGCAATTCATTGAGATGAAAGAAGAATAATTAAAAACACGTTTTTAGAGCTAATTTTGCTTTTTTGGCAGCTAACCTCAAAGGTCTATTTGTGACTGGTTCTGTGTTAATTTCTAATGGTTTTTTAAAATATTTTGTAAGATCATTTTTAATTAAATTTGTGTATATAGAGCATTTAGTGAATATTCCCCCAAGTCCCTATTTAAGGAAATATTATTATTAATCTTACGTCTGACTTCAATTGCTTCTCGAACAACCTGCTTTACACCTAAGGTCATTGCTAACAAGGGCAGATTTTTCAAAAAGTATTTTGCGGATAGGATTTTCAAATTTATGGCTACTTAAAGCAGAATCAAAAGAAATAGTAGCAATATTAGATTTAAGAGCTTTGATGATATTATCTTTATACTATTGTAGGGGTTTCTCTAAATTCTGGTGAGTTTTACCTACATAGTAATTGTCACAGTCACATGGTATTTGATAGACCCTTCTCTGGCGAGTAAATTTTATCTTTACCAGAATTTAGGAAATTTATTATTTGGAAATTATTGGTAAATACTACATACAGATTATTTTGCGTGCAGATTTGTTAAGATTCGTAGTGACTTTCGGGACGTGTGGGAGGTAAATTATGTTTGAGGGCTAATCGGTGATTATTACAGGGCAAACTACCATTGATTTATGGGAGTGTCTTTTCGGTCTACTGTTAATTGTATTATTGATAAATAAAATAGTACACCCATTTCCAAGAAGTATGTCCCTGATAATGTTTAGTTCTGCTGTGATGTAGGAATCAGAACAAATGTTTAGGGCACGATCGACGAAAGAGATTACGACAGATCTTTTAACTTGTGGGGGAGGGGTGGTTTCATTTAAAATACAAATATCTATTCTTTTCTGTTGATTTTCTGTAAATAGTAAAATTGATTTGACCTAAGCTACGAATAATTAACACATCTAGAAATGGAATTTTATTTGAAATTTCAATTTCCCAGGTAAACTGTAAATTTTTATCACATGTATTAAAGTGATCTAATGTGATCTAATTAGTAAATTACATTAATAATGTAATTAATTACATTGCATTAAGTTACATGATCTAAGGTGACATTAAGGTTCATTTTCCTCATAGTTCCAAAGTTAAATCATCCATGTAACGTCCCTAAGAGATATGTTTAAAGAAATATGAATTTAACGCCCAATTTTCAATATGTCCAACATAAATATTCGCCAGTAATCCAGAGAGGGGCGCAACCATCGGTAGCCCATTAATTTGCTTGTAAAAAAAATTACAGAATTGGAAATACATTGAAAACTTGTTACAGAGTTTAATCAAGGTCATTAAGACCTCACAATCTATTCCTGCTGCTGAAGCTCCATTTAAATGATAATTTTCGTTTATTTTATTTTCTAATAATTGTTATTCAAAACAAGAAGAACAATAGGAAATGAATATATCGGCCCTATGTCCGAGGGACATCCTCAACAAAACATAAATATATAAAAGAAGAAAACTTAAAAGAACATACGACCAATAAAACTAAAATGATTTTTTTTTAAAAACAATCCCAGCATCCTTACTTCAGAGAATTTCAACCAGGGCTGATAAATAAAGTGAGATGAAACAAGGCAATTCATTGAAATTAAAGAAGAATAATTAACAACACTTTTTTAGTGCTAATCCTTCTTTTTTGGAAGCTAACCTCGAAAGTCTGTTTGTGACTGGTTCCGTGTTCTTACGGTTCTTACGTCTGGTTTCAATTGCTTCTCGAACTAACTGCTTTACGTCTAGGGCATTGCTAATGAGGGCAGATTCTTCAAAAAGTATTTTTTGGCTAGGATTTTCAAATGCATAGCTGCTTAAAGTAGAATCAAAAGAAATACTAGCAATATTAAAATTTAGAGCTTTGGTGATATCATCTTTATGCTGTTGTGACGTGTCTCTAATTTCTATTTGATAAACCCCTGTTTGGCGAGTAACTGTGGTTTTACCTTTACCAAAATTTAGGAAATATGTGATTTTAAATTAATGGTAAATACTAAATACAGCTTATTTTGTGTGCAGACTTTTTTAAGATTCGTAGTGATTTTTCGGATATATGGGAGGCAAATTATATTTGAAGGCTTATTGGGATTCTCACATAGTAAACTACCATTGGTTTTCGGGAGTTTCTTTTCAGTCTACGGTTAATTGTATTATTATTAGATAAAGTAGGATACCCATTTCCAAAAAGTATGCCCGTGATAAAGTTTAGTTCTGCTGTGATGCAGGAATCAGAACCAATGTTTAGAGCCCGATCAACGAGAGAGATTACGACAGCTCTTTTAACTTTTGGGAGGTGGTTTGATCCAAAATGTAAATATCTATTGTTTTGTGTTGGTTTTCTGTAAATAGTAAAATTGAGTTTATCTAAGCTACGAATAAATAAAATAAAATACACGAAAATGATCATTTATTAACAGTTTCAGCAGCAGGAATAGGTTGCGAGGTCTAAATGACCTTGGTTAAACTCTGTAACAAGTAATCAATGGATTTTCAATTCCGTAATTCATTTTAGCAGGAAATTAATGGGCTACCGATGGGTACGCCCCTCTCCGGGTTACTGGTGAATATTTATGCTGGGCATATTGAAAATTGGGCGTTAAATTCATATTTCTTGATACATATTTTTTGGGGAGGTTACATGGATTACGTAGTTTCACTTTGGAATTATGGGGAAATTGAATTTAGGAGTTTTTTAGATAACATTAATACATATGATAGAAATTTACAGTTTACCCTAGAAATTGAAACTGTAAATAAAATCTCATTTCCAGATGTGTTAATTATTCGTAGCTTAGATAAACTCAATTTTACTATTTACAGAAAACCGACAGAAAACAAAAAATATTTAAATTTTTAATCAAGCCACCCTCCACAAGTTAAAAGAGCTGTCGTAATATGTCTCGCTGATCGTGACCTAAGCACTTGTTCTGGTTCCTACATCACAGCAGAACTAAACTGTATCAGGGACATATTTTTTTTGGAAATGAGTATCCTAAGATACTCATTCTGCTTTGAGCAGCCATGTATTTGAAAATCCTAGCCCCAAAATACTTTTTGAAGAGTCTGCTTTAATTAGCAATGGAATAGGCATAAACCAGGTAGTTTGAGAAGCAATTGAAATCAGACAAAAGATTAATAATAATATTTCCTTAAATAGGGACTTGGGGGAATATTCACTAAATGCTCTACACACACATTTAACTTAAAACTATCTTACAATATATTTAAAAAAACAATAGATAATAACACAGAACCAGTCTCAAATAGACCTTGGATGTCAGATCAGCCAAGAAAGCAATATTAGCACCAAAAACATGTTTTTAATTATGCTTCTTTCATTTCAATGAATTGCCTTGTTTCATCTCACTTTATTTATCAGTCCTGGTTGAAAGTCGCTGAAGTAAGGATAGTGGAACTGTTTTAAAAAAATTTCATTTTAGTTTTGTTGGCCGTTTGTTGTTGTAAGTTTTTCTTCTTTTATATATTTATGTTTTGCTGAAGATGACCCTTGGACATAGGGCCGAAATATTCATTCAAATTAGATTTAAACTGTATTACAAAAATAATTCCCTATTGTTCTTCTCGTTTTGATGTTTGTTAATACTCCTATTTATGAGTTATCGGGCACGGCCACAAAGATATGAAGAAAATGATCTTTTGTATTAGAAGCCCACGAATTTGAAAAATAATTAGGATACTCAATTCTTCGAAAATAAGGAAAAAGGAAAGGGGGAGTCTCTACTGGCAGTTTTACGTGCAAATTTTTACCAGTGTTTTTGCAGAAAACTGAAAATGCGCGTAGGCTGAAATTCCCTACGCATACGAGGAATCGTGGTTAAGAATCAAATGATTAACTAATTGTTAAAAATGGAATAAATTGGGAAACTGATTATTTCTCATTAAAAAACGGATTATTTTTCTGAAAATTTGTTGCAATTTTTGGCAGGTTGCTGATTATTTTGGTGCAATAATTGAAGTTGAACAGCGACAAATGCATTAAAATTTGTCTTTAAATAAGATAGGGGTTGTTCCGGTTTTTCACATCATACCTGCAGTAAACAAAGGATTCCTGTACATTTATTTCACAAATTAAATGGATAGCTCAAATTGTATTTTTCCGCAAAACGCAGGATGTGAGAACTAAGGCCAATGTTTTCATTAGCACAAATTTCTTTCTAATGGTAGGTTATTACGAATGACCCTGTGGAGCAGACGGATGGTAGGATCACACACAAAATGGGTAAATGGGTATCTTGACCTGGAAAACTTTCTGCAACAGTTTTGTATCATTCACGCTTCTTAGATTATAATTCAACTGAATGGCTAAATGCAGTTAGAGTCTTAGTTTTGCTTATTTTTCCTGGTCTAATGCATGTAGCCATCCAATTAAGCAATTAAACCAACTGCATTAGTTCTTCTACCTTAGTTCTTCTGCCCTAGGAATGACGCATAAACGGATAATAGATAGTCTTATCTATCAACAAATAAAGGAACATCATTTTTATACATTCCTAATAAGGGGTTTTATGCCAGATTTGCCTCTCACTCAATTGAAATATCTGTGCTTGCTTTTTCTACATTTAGCCATGGCTTGATGCCCACAACTATTTTTAATTTTTGGTAGTCTAATGCAGTCACTATCCTATTTTTGATTCTTATTTTTTGACGGTTTAATGCAGTCACTATTTAATTTTTGCTCATTTTGATGGCTTAATGCAGGCAATATCTTATTTTCACTTATTTTTGATGTTTAATGCGATCACTATCTAATTTTTGCTTATTTTAATGGTTTACAACAGTCAGTATCTTATTTTGCTTATTTTTGACGGTCTATCTAATTTATTCTTATTTTTGATGGGTAATGCAGTCACCATATTATTTTTGCTAATTTTGGATGGTTTAGTGCAGTCACCTAACATATTTTTTTAAGTTTTCTTTTCAAGCTTGGAACAATTTTCATGACCATATTAAATAGGATGGGAAAAGGTTATATTTTCTTTTTCCTATTTAAAAAAGCTGTCTACAGCGAACAAGCTGCCTTTTCAAGCAAGCAGATTCTTTTTTCTAGTTCAGCTGAGCCTACTATAACCCTGGAAAAGAAAAATATTTTGATTTTACTTTTTTCAGCATACCAAATATATTTCAAATGGTAAGTGACTGGTTTGAAAAATGGACAGACCATTTCTATTATGTTTTCTTTAATACGCTGGGATAATTGATACACTACCCAGTCGTTTTCATACCTTGGAAGGCTGGCTTTACCGTGTTTTGGAACTTAATGTCGTTACCCAAAAAGAATAACTATTACCTTATAATTACTGCCATAATTACTACTCGGCAATTAATTAGCGTTTGCAGTAAAATAATCAGGGCCAACACTCTTGCGTTGCTTGTAGTAAAGAGCTATAAGACTTTAATATATCGTTTATCTTTTTTTCCCAGAGCCCCTTCATATGAAAGAGGTGGTCGTAGAAACTTTGCAAGGGATTCGATTGAAAATTTAAGTTCTACTACCCCTATTAAGAAACAAAGGTGATCAGAGGAAAATCAGCCCCCCCCCCTTCCACTTCCCTTTCAGGCTTCCTCTCGCCCAAAGACATCCGAAAACTCCTTTTAGATAGTCATTTTGTTTAAAATAGTATAACGATCAAAACGAAACTATTTAAGGGTTTGACTTACTTCTTGGCTAGTATCTTTATATAAATTGAACGTAATATAGCTTAAAATAAACCTATTATAACTTAATATAATAATAAATTAATATTTTTAACATACTTAAACAACAAAATTACAGTTAAATATACTTATATTTCAATGTACTTAAGCAAATCCATTTATAAGTTTGACTTACTTTTTGGCTAGTATCTTTTTGATTATTTTGTTATTCCTTATGAAAGTAACATACTGGCGCTGAAGACATACAAAAAGCGCACCTGTAAATCCACCAAAAGCACTGAAAAAAAGAAGAAATATTAACGAATAATCCAAACGGCTAGTCAGATGTAACAAAGCAAGTATCATGCAAGAGTTTTAATCAAAGTCTAAGGGGAAGAGGGCAAATCTTATTCAGGTAACTAACCTCGCCTATCGCCCGGCGTGGGTCCAGTTTGCGTGGGTCCAGTTTGCTTACCATTGCTAGCTTCTTCTCGTAGCTCACAGTCGATTTTCTCTTTTATTACAATTTTATTGACGTCAGGACAATGAAAATTTACGGCAAGATGCACCGCAAGCCAGCAATTTCCCTAGGGTTTCCCTGGATTTATGCTTTTTGAACTTCCTTTAACAAAAAACAACAGGAACGTTTACAGGGCAGCATTGTCAACGCTTTGAGATAAATTGCACCAGTTTTCCGACTAAAATCGTAACGGAAGACAATAATTTGTATTATCAGAACAGCGGGTGAAAAATTTGCCGTAAAAACAACCAAATTTTCGATAAACCAAAACTGGTGCATTCACGATAAAAAACGACAGACCTAAGGCATGATCTGTATGGGTCAAAGAAAGTAAGCCTCTTTTTTTTATTTGATCTGAATAATTCGGTCAAAGTTTACGTGCAAATCTTCAAATATATGGTTCGAATTAAAGTTCGCATTTGTCTGTCAATTTCAGATACTTTGAAAATAGCCCATTAGTATTTCTTTAATTAAAAGAACTCGTAGTCCTTCTTGTTCCTAGTTTAATTATATCTATGAGCAGCTAATAAAAGAAGTTGAAAAAATGTCTTACCCAATGAAAGCATAGATGAGTAGTTCGGCAGGATCATATGCGTAATCAATTTGAAAGTTTGTCTTGTAGATGGTGGTAATTGTAACTGAAAAAAAGGGAAATATACATTTATACAATACAGATTTTTCACTTGCATTTGGACACACAGGAGAATCATACCTATTTAGATGAATGGGTGTATCTTTATTACAAAATATTCCTAATGGAGGATTTTGAGTCAAATTATCCATGGAATATGACAAAAAATGTGTGACCAAAAAAAGACTTCTGCCTTACTCTAAACCACGGTTTGGAAATGTTATGGAAGAAACAATCAATGGATAAGGTTCGGTATTCGTGCAAATGGCTACTATATGTTATATCTCCGGCTCAAAACCAAAACTGGTGCATATAATGTTAAAATAACCAATAAATTAGGGCATTTCGGCAGTTTGATCGCCGCTTCATGAAAGCCCGCAAAGACGGTAATTTATTCTAACTGTTAAGTTATTCTATCAGTTATTGGAAATTTTTCCAATCCTCCAAAAGGACATTCATGATAGGACTACCCGGACGGGGTTACTGCTAGGAAATATATCCTAAGTTTTCGGGCTTGATAGGCCCAGAGAAAAAAACAAGTACATATTTTAAAGCGTTTTGAAATAAAATTTCAAGAGTCGAATTGAAGTAAAATTTTTCATGACACGTATTAAAAGTACGAAGTTAATTAAACTAATGCAACGTTAAATGAAAAAAAAACAACTTCAAGTGATTTTTGTTTGAAAGAGACTAACTTAGACCCTTTTTGTAGGAATTCCAGCCCCCCCCCCCAGTGGGCAAAAATTCTTCTAGGGAGACGAGTGCTATGCTTAAGAATCCCATCCTACTTGGACGCTTTTTTGTTTTTATGCACGTTTTACTAGTTTATCAGCCTCAGAAAGCACGAATTTCTCGGCGCTTCCACTTGTAGCGTCCCAATTTGCTCAAAATTTGTCAAAAACTTCTTTGTAGTAAAATCTTTTTTATAATGTTATATGAAACCCTGTTTAGTTCTCAAATACGCAGCCTACAATTTCACAAATTTCCCCTTTCTCTTTCGTTAGGTTTTTGTATGATGAAAAAGATGTAACACCAAGGCCTCGATAATTTTTTAATTAGGCTAGTCAGAAATAATAAAATAATTAGTATACTGATGGATAATAGAAAGCTACTTAGAGAAATTAATTCTGCATATTTTCTTATTGAGGTTAGACAAACAGTTACTTCATCAAGAGCCAGCGAAAAATTGCCTTAAGGACACTATTCGCAAATTAGCCAAAGAGATATTTTGATAGTTTTATATTTTTAAGTCATTTGTATTAATCCCACCCAGATTTTTTTTTCATGTACCTTTGTAGAAGTACCTGCAAAGAGGGCTTACGACATCTCAAAATGGCAACGTTGATATTGTTCTAGTCTTCTTATTTCACGTCGCATGCCCATCTTCCTCTACCATTAATAATAAACTAATTTATGATATTAATGGGCAGGATGGTATGAAGCGATTCCACTACAAAATAAAACTTCAATATATACACAAATGTTTACACACAGGGAAAGTCTTTCAGAGCGCGAAAGAATTGTCGAAATTAAAAGGAACAATTTTGCCTTAAGGCTCTTGGTCACAAACTAAGTTAACCGAAGGATATATTCAATAGGTTCAAAGCATAACATTTATATATTTTAAGTACAATATTTTTCAAGTATTTTTCTTTAAATCTCGCGCGACAGTTTTATGGTCATAAATACTGTTCCAGAAGCAGCTGCAAAGAGCAGGCATCACACCTCCACTTGGCGAAGTTAATATTTTCCTAGACTTTCCCGTATAACGTCACTTGCGCTATCTTTATCTTTTCCCTACTATTACTAATAAACCACTTTATACTCAGGGGGAAGAAGGAGCTACAAAAACCCATTATTTTAAATATACAACAGGCAGCCGGTCTTCAAAGCACAGAAATTTGCCAAAATTAAGAAATAGTTTGTCTCTAAGGTGTTGTTCGCAAAGTAAGTTATGTTGACTGAAGATCTATTATTTTTCAGAATTCTAGGGTGTTGTTCGCAAAGTGAGTTATGTTGACCGAAGATCCATTGTTTTTCAAAATAATATATATATATATATTACTAGAAATGGATATGCACTAACATTACATTCCTCCGACTGTTACTGATAAATTACTCTATAACGAAAAAAGAATGAGGGGCATAGAGAGTTTACTGGAACTTATTACACAAAAATAAAATATAATCATATACAAAAACAAAATATAGACAAAAAAGTTCAGTAACACGAAGGATTTACCAGAATTACACTATTTTTTTTACCTTAATGATGTTGTGCGCGAATTAAATTAAAAGATAAATTATTGTCAGTAATAGTATTTTTTTTATATTATTAGAAATAGATGTTAAGATAAAATTTGGTTGTTAATCATCCGGGTACTTATCCCTTATACCACACTCAAGAGGTTAAGTTAGGTTAATCCTAATGACATATAGCTAAGTATGATGAAAATAAAACGCTTCAGTAACAAAATTATGGAAACTACAACAGAGAATTATGGAAATCAGGCTCCCAGAATGCATTATATTAAGCGGTTTCTAACCTAACCTAACAAAATACTAACTAAAATGTTTGATTAAAATATATATATAATGCAGTGTATATACACTCTCTAACGCTAAACTGGAAGAAACTGCAGAAAGAAACCGGTTCTGTCAGACCAAGAACTTCATATCAAGAGTGTGATGGGTATAAGAGATGAGTATCGTTAAAAACTGATTCAATTTCCTCTCTCTAAAATAGTGGTCAGACGAGATATTCAAAGAAAAATAAGGCATTTTAAGGAAAAATGATTCCAAGAAGTTTTTTGGAAAACTCCTCATTTTTAATAGATTTTAACAATAGATTCCACCATTGCAATAATAATAAAAAAGAATGTTGAACAATTTGTTGTTCTTTAACGAGGCAGTACTGGGGCGCTGTGTGTGTGTTTTTGCTGTTGCGCAACTGCAACGACGATACGTAACGTAACGTATACGTTACGTAACGTAACGTATACGTTACGTAACGTAACGTATACGCTACGTAACGTAACGTATCGTTACATATTCAATAATGAACTTGTGTGTTCTTGCATTATGATACAAATTAAATATTTTATGTTTACTCAATAGTTTTCAAAGCATTTTATGGATTAGCTGCAGACGGTGTAAGATGATCATGAGGAAAAGAATGGATTTTGCAAATACTGACGATAAATACAGGAAACTTTATGGCCAGCTCAGATGTAATGTTTATTTTAACAGTATCAAGCGCAGTGACTTTAATTTGAGAAGGAGTGGGTCATTTGCCCCTTGAGATTTTTAGTCTCCCCCTTGAGATTTTTCGTAAATATATAAAAAGCCTTTTTCATAGAAAAATGGCTGTTTTTGGTACTCTCATTGAACAAATTGAAAAAACAACAAAATTAACCCCCTATTTTCTCAAAAACTTATTTTGTGCCCCCCCCCCTTTCAGCTCCCTGAATCGACATCACTGATCAGGTACAATAAAAATTTATTGTGGTTGTAATGGCATAATGCACATATTCTTCCTTTTTTTTTACAATTTAACGGCAAAAAAATAAGACGACTCTGACGTCACCTACCGCAAAGAGAGAATGAACTTCAGAAATGCATGATACGTTACTTTTTAAGAAACTCAGCATTTGTTTATTTTAACAATTTTGTGCTTACTCGAGAGATTTTCAAATTATTATTATTGATTAACTGCAGACGGTGTAGGAGGACTTACACAACACATCGCCAAGAAACGTATGTACTTAACAAATATTGACGATGAACTTTCCCACACAGTCCAAACCTTTGAAGTACCAAGGACAGTGAAAATGAAATCTGGACATCTATGAAATTCTCTTTCAGCTCGTAAACGTTTAGTCAGGAGCGTCAATTTCCCCACTTACATTTCGAAAAAAAAAAAACATTTTAAAGTTTCATTGAAAAAATCGAATAAAACATTAAGATTACCCCCATCCCAATTTTGAGAATACTATTTGCCCCCCTTAACATTTTCGTGAATTGGTACCCCTGTGCATACTCTTTCATAGAATCCTTTTTTTTCCTCCATAGAACCAAGTCCGTATCCAGGGGGGCTAGGTGATTTGAACCTCCCCCCGAAAAGACTCGTAATAACGTAGCAAAAATGAATATGAAAAATTTTTGATAAGTCTTTTGAGGGTTTTAATACACTCCCCCCAAAAAATAAAGATCTGTAAACCCTTCCCCCCTCGAAAAAAAATTCTGGATACGGCTCGGCATAGAACATCTCCTTTCATACGCATTTACCATTTTCTTCACATTACATAAAAACGCATTCCAAGAAGAATGAGTCTTACTCTACTTTGATCCATAGCGTCAATTTCCCCACTTACGTTTCGGAAAATACCTTTCAATTTTTCATTGAAACATTCGAAGAAAACATTAAGATTACCCTCATCCCAATATCGAGAATACAATTTACCCCCCCCCCCAGCATTTTCGTGAATTGGTACCCATGTGCACACTCTTTCATAGAACTCAATTTTTCTTCCATAGAACCAAGTCCGTATCCCGGGGGACAGTGAGTTTGATACACACACCGAAATGTTTGTTCGACTCGTAAAAACGTAGCAAAAATGAATACAAACAAATTTTTGATGCGTTTTTTGAAATTTCTTTAGAACCACTCTACCCAAAAATGTGAAATCCCCCCCCCCTCCGAAAAGAAATCCTGGCTACGGCTCTGCATAGAAAATCTCCTTTCATACGCATGTAACATCTTCTTCACATTACATAAAAACGCATGTGACCCTAAAAGCTGGTAATTGCCTATCAACGACTTATGTTAATTAGAAACTGCTTAGTCACCAATAGCATGGTTCAGCTATGGTTTAAAAAAGTAAAATATGTTTATTTAGTTAAACTTTTAGTACAAAAGAATGAATTATAAATCAAGCCGGTTTAAACAGGTTTTAACAACGGGAAACCCGTCATTTCATGCCCTAACAACTGTGATGACAATGTGGTTTACTGGCAATGCTTAATATAGGTAAAAACCACGCTTCACTAGCTAAGTTATTAATTTGTCTTATCTTTAATTGTTTAATTTAGTAACATACGGGGATCTGGGAAGTACGCTGAAAGGAGGGCCTTGAATTGTCTATTGTCTATGTAGTACAAGGAATCCTAATGTCTACTAATGTAAATCTTTCAAAGACCATTCTGATTAAGTCCATTAAAAAGATTTTCATGTAACACGCCAACCATTTGCTCAAAAATTGCCCATAATTGAAAGGAAACCAAAATCAATAATTATGGTCAAAATCAACTCAGACAGTGACAAAATGTTCATACAAAAAAAAAAAAGAAAAAAAAAGAAAAACTAGACCAAGCAATTAAGACACACTAGAATAAAGAGATGAAAATAACGCCATACCACAGAGAAAAAAAAGAAACGAAAACAGCTCATATCTGAAAGGGAAAAAAGAAAAACAAGAACAACTTACGTCTGATAAAGTATTCTTATTATAAGTTTTTTCTTTTTCTTTTTTTTTATTTCCTTTGACATAGGCTTCTAAACGTGAAAACGAAATGCTCGAGATTTTAATAGAATAAAAAACATATATTAGCTCATATGTTTCTTTTTTTAATATTTTTTCACCGCCTAAATTAAATTTTACCCGTTATTTTTACCCGTATATTTTCATTTCATTTGAATAACAGAAAACTTTCCGTCATTTTGAGATATTTTTGACAAAATAGAGCGTCCCTAGGAAAAATAATGTAGACACTTTAGATTAGCAGCGGTGAATTTCTTTTCATGTCAGGCAGGCTTCAGACACGGCTGGGGCAGTGTGGGGTGGGCTGCAAGCTCATAGCTTTTATTTTTCAAGCTTGGCATCCAATTCGACTAGGACAACGGGGTTCTAGATAAAACTGTATTTAGAAAAAAAACGTTGTAGTTTTTCAGAAACACTGTAGGCTTCAAACATGGCTGGGGCAGTGTGGGGTGGGCTGCAAGCTCATAGCTTTTATTTTTCAGGCTTGGCATCCAATTCGACTAGGACAACGGGGTTCTAGATAAAACTGTATTTAGAAAAAAACGTTGTAGTTTTTCAGAAACACTGTAGGCTTCTAACACGGATGGGGCAGTGTGGGGTGGGCTGCAAGCTCGTAGGTTTTATTTTTCAGGCTTGGCATCCAATTCGACTAGGACAACGGGGTTCTAGATAAAACTGTATTTAGAAAAAAAACGTTGTAGTTTTTCAGAAACACTGTAGGCTTCTAACACGGATGGGGCAGTGTGGGGTGGGCTGCAAGCTCATAGCTTTGATTTTTCAGGCTTGGCATCCAATTCGACTAGGACAACGGGGTTCTAGATAAAACTGTATTTAGAAAAAAAACGTTGTAGTTTTTCAGAAACACTGTAGGCTTCAAACACGGATGGGGCAGTGTGGGGTGGGCTGCAAGCTCATAGCTTTTATTTTTCAGGCTTGGCATCCAATTCGACTAGGACAACGGGGTTCTAGATAAAACTGTATTTAGAAAAAAAACGTTGTAGTTTTTCAGAAACACTGTAGGCTTCAAACACGGCTGGGGCAGTGTGGGGTGGGCTGCAAGCTCATAGCTTTTATTTTTCAGGCTTGGCATCCAATTCGACTAGGACAACGGGGTTCTAGATAAAACTGTATTTAGAAAAAAACGTTGTAGTTTTTCAGAAACACTGTAGGCTTCAAACACGGCTGGGGCAGTGTGGGGTGGGCTGCAAGCTCATAGCTTTTATTTTTCAGGCTTGGCATCCAATTCGACTAGGACAACGGGGTTCTAGATAAAACTGTATTTAGAAAAAAAAACGTTGTAGTTTTTCAGAAACACTGTAGGCTTCAAACACGGATGGGGCAGTGTGGGGTGGGCTGCAAGCTCATAGCTTTTATTTTTCAGGCTTGGCATCCAATTCGACTAGGACAACGGGGTTCTAGATAAAACTGTATTTAGAAAAAAATGTTGTAGTTTTTCAGAAACACTGTAGGCTTCAAACACGGCTGGGGCAGTGTGGGGTGGGCTGCAAGCTCATAGCTTTTATTTTTCAGGCTTGGCATCCAATTCGACTAGGACAACGGGGTTCTAGATAAAACTGTATTTAGAAAAAAACGTTGTAGTTTTTCAGAAACACTGTAGGCTTCAAACACGGCTGGGGCAGTGTGGGGTGGGCTGCAAGCTCATAGCTTTTATTTTTCAGGCTTGGCATCCAATTCGACTAGGACAACGGGGTTCTAGATAAAACTGTATTTAGAAAAAAACGTTGTAGTTTTTCAGAAACACTGTAGGCTTCAAACACGGATGGGGCAGTGTGGGGTGGGCTGCAAGCTCATAGCTTTTATTTTTCAGGCTTGGCATCCAATTCGACTAGGACAACGGGGTTCTAGATAAAACTGTATTTAGAAAAAAAACGTTGTAGTTTTTCAGAAACACTGTAGGCTTCAAACACGGATGGGGCAGTGTGGGGTGGGCTGCAAGCTCATAGCTTTTATTTTTCAGGCTTGGCATCCAATTCGACTAGGACAACGGGGTTCTAGATAAAACTGTATTTAGAAAAAAAACGTTGTAGTTTTTCAGAAACACTGTAGGCTTCAAACACGGATGGGGCAGTGTGGGGTGGGCTGCAAGCTCATAGCTTTTATTTTTCAGGCTTGGCATCCAATTCGACTAGGACAACGGGGTTCTAGATAAAACTGTATTTAGAAAAAAAACGTTGTAGTTTTTCAGAAACACTGTAGGCTTCAAACACGGCTGGGGCAGTGTGGGGTGGGCTGCAAGCTCATAGCTTTTATTTTTCAGGCTTGGCATCCAATTCGACTAGGACAACGGGGTTCTAGATAAAACTGTATTTAGAAAAAAACGTTGTAGTTTTTCAGAAACACTGTAGGCTTCAAACACGGCTGGGGCAGTGTGGGGTGGGCTGCAAGCTCATAGCTTTTATTTTTCAGGCTTGGCATCCAATTCGACTAGGACAACGGGGTTCTAGATAAAACTGTATTTAGAAAAAAACGTTGTAGTTTTTCAGAAACACTGTAGGCTTCAAACACGGCTGGGGCAGTGTGGGGTGGGCTGCAAGCTCATAGCTTTTATTTTTCAGGCTTGGCATCCAATTCGACTAGGACAACGGGGTTCTAGATAAAACTGTATTTAGAAAAAAACGTTGTAGTTTTTCAGAAACACTGTAGGCTTCAAACACGGCTGGGGCAGTGTGGGGTGGGCTGCAAGCTCATAGCTTTTATTTTTCAGGCTTGGCATCCAATTCGACTAGGACAACGGGGTTCTAGATAAAACTGTATTTAGAAAAAAACGTTGTAGTTTTTCAGAAACACTGTAGGCTTCAAACACGGCTGGGGCAGTGTGGGGTGGGCTGCAAGCTCATAGCTTTTATTTTTCAGGCTTGGCATCCAATTCGACTAGGACAACGGGGTTCTAGATAAAACTGTATTTAGAAAAAAACGTTGTAGTTTTTCAGAAACACTGTAGGCTTCAAACACGGCTGGGGCAGTGTGGGGTGGGCTGCAAGCTCATAGCTTTTATTTTTCAGGCTTGGCATCCAATTCGACTAGGACAACGGGGTTCTACATAAAACTGTATTTAGAAAAAAACGTTGTAGTTTTTCAGAAACACTGTAGGCTTCAAACACGGCTGGGGCAGTGTGGGGTGGGCTGCAAGCTCATAGCTTTTATTTTTCAGGCTTGGCATCCAATTCGACTAGGACAACGGGGTTCTAGATAAAACTGTATTTAGAAAAAAACGTTGTAGTTTTTCAGAAACACTGTAGGCTTCAAACACGGCTGGGGCAGTGTGGGGTGGGCTGCAAGCTCATAGCTTTTATTTTTCAGGCTTGGCATCCAATTCGACTAGGACAACGGGGTTCTAGATAAAACTGTATTTAGAAAAAAACGTTGTAGTTTTTCAGAAACACTGTAGGCTTCAAACACGGCTGGGGCAGTGTGGGGTGGGCTGCAAGCTCATAGCTTTTATTTTTCAGGCTTGGCATCCAATTCGACTAGGACAACGGGGTTCTAGATAAAACTGTATTTAGAAAAAAACGTTGTAGTTTTTCAGAAACACTGTAGGCTTCAAACACGGCTGGGGCAGTGTGGGGTGGGCTGCAAGCTCATAGCTTTTATTTTTCAGGCTTGGCATCCAATTCGACTAGGACAACGGGGTTCTAGATAAAACTGTATTTAGAAAAAAACGTTGTAGTTTTTCAGAAACACTGTAGGCTTCAAACACGGCTGGGGCAGTGTGGGGTGGGCTGCAAGCTCATAGCTTTTATTTTTCAGGCTTGGCATCCAATTCGACTAGGACAACGGGGTTCTAGATAAAACTGTATTTAGAAAAAAACGTTGTAGTTTTTCAGAAACACTGTAGGCTTCAAACACGGCTGGGGCAGTGTGGGGTGGGCTGCAAGCTCATAGCTTTTATTTTTCAGGCTTGGCATCCAATTCGACTAGGACAACGGGGTTCTAGATAAAACTGTATTTGGAAAAAAACGTTGTAGTTTTTCAGAAACACTGTAGGCTTCAAACACGGCTGGGGCAGTGTGGGGTGGGCTGCAAGCTCATAGCTTTTATTTTTCAGGCTTGGCATCCAATTCGACTAGGACAACGGGGTTCTAGATAAAACTGTATTTAGAAAAAAACGTTGTAGTTTTTCAGAAACACTGTAGGCTTCAAACACGGCTGGGGCAGTGTGGGGTGGGCTGCAAGCTCATAGCTTTTATTTTTCAGGCTTGGCATCCAATTCGACTAGGACAACGGGGTTCTAGATAAAACTGTATTTAGAAAAAAACGTTGTAGTTTTTCAGAAACACTGTAGGCTTCAAACACGGCTGGGGCAGTGTGGGGTGGGCTGCAAGCTCATAGCTTTTATTTTTCAGGCTTGGCATCCAATTCGACTAGGACAACGGGGTTCTAGATAAAACTGTATTTAGAAAAAAACGTTGTAGTTTTTCAGAAACACTGTAGGCTTCAAACACGGCTGGGGCAGTGTGGGGTGGGCTGCAAGCTCATAGCTTTTATTTTTCAGGCTTGGCATCCAATTCGACTAGGACAACGGGGTTCTAGATAAAACTGTATTTAGAAAAAAACGTTGTAGTTTTTCAGAAACACTGTAGGCTTCAAACACGGCTGGGGCAGTGTGGGGTGGGCTGCAAGCTCATAGCTTTTATTTTTCAGGCTTGGCATCCAATTCGACTAGGACAACGGGGTTCTAGATAAAACTGTATTTAGAAAAAAACGTTGTAGTTTTTCAGAAACACTGTAGGCTTCAAACACGGCTGGGGCAGTGTGGGGTGGGCTGCAAGCTCATAGCTTTTATTTTTCAGGCTTGGCATCCAATTCGACTAGGACAACGGGGTTCTAGATAAAACTGTATTTAGAAAAAAACGTTGTAGTTTTTCAGAAACACTGTAGGCTTCAAACACGGCTGGGGCAGTGTGGGGTGGGCTGCAAGCTCATAGCTTTTATTTTTCAGGCTTGGCATCCAATTCGACTAGGACAACGGGGTTCTAGATAAAACTGTATTTAGAAAAAAACGTTGTAGTTTTTCAGAAACACTGTAGGCTTCAAACACGGCTGGGGCAGTGTGGGGTGGGCTGCAAGCTCATAGCTTTTATTTTTCAGGCTTGGCATCCAATTCGACTAGGACAACGGGGTTCTAGATAAAACTGTATTTAGAAAAAAACGTTGTAGTTTTTCAGAAACACTGTAGGCTTCAAACACGGCTGGGGCAGTGTGGGGTGGGCTGCAAGCTCATAGCTTTTATTTTTCAGGCTTGGCATCCAATTCGACTAGGACAACGGGGTTCTAGATAAAACTGTATTTAGAAAAAAACGTTGTAGTTTTTCAGAAACACTGTAGGCTTCAAACACGGCTGGGGCAGTGTGGGGTGGGCTGCAAGCTCATAGCTTTTATTTTTCAGGCTTGGCATCCAATTCGACTAGGACAACGGGGTTCTAGATAAAACTGTATTTAGAAAAAAACGTTGTAGTTTTTCAGAAACACTGTAGGCTTCAAACACGGCTGGGGCAGTGTGGGGTGGGCTGCAAGCTCATAGCTTTTATTTTTCAGGCTTGGCATCCAATTCGACTAGGACAACGGGGTTCTAGATAAAACTGTATTTAGAAAAAAACGTTGTAGTTTTTCAGAAACACTGTAGGCTTCAAACACGGCTGGGGCAGTGTGGGGTGGGCTGCAAGCTCATAGCTTTTATTTTTCAGGCTTGGCATCCAATTCGACTAGGACAACGGGGTTCTAGATAAAACTGTATTTAGAAAAAAACGTTGTAGTTTTTCAGAAACACTGTAGGCTTCAAACACGGCTGGGGCAGTGTGGGGTGGGCTGCAAGCTCATAGCTTTTATTTTTCAGGCTTGGCATCCAATTCGACTAGGACAACGGGGTTCTAGATAAAACTGTATTTAGAAAAAAACGTTGTAGTTTTTCAGAAACACTGTAGGCTTCAAACACGGCTGGGGCAGTGTGGGGTGGGCTGCAAGCTCATAGCTTTTATTTTTCAGGCTTGGCATCCAATTCGACTAGGACAACGGGGTTCTAGATAAAACTGTATTTAGAAAAAAACGTTGTAGTTTTTCAGAAACACTGTAGGCTTCAAACACGGCTGGGGCAGTGTGGGGTGGGCTGCAAGCTCATAGCTTTTATTTTTCAGGCTTGGCATCCAATTCGACTAGGACAACGGGGTTCTAGATAAAACTGTATTTAGAAAAAAACGTTGTAGTTTTTCAGAAACACTGTAGGCTTCAAACACGGCTGGGGCAGTGTGGGGTGGGCTGCAAGCTCATAGCTTTTATTTTTCAGGCTTGGCATCCAATTCGACTAGGACAACGGGGTTCTAGATAAAACTGTATTTAGAAAAAAACGTTGTAGTTTTTCAGAAACACTGTAGGCTTCAAACACGGCTGGGGCAGTGTGGGGTGGGCTGCAAGCTCATAGCTTTTATTTTTCAGGCTTGGCATCCAATTCGACTAGGACAACGGGGTTCTAGATAAAACTGTATTTAGAAAAAAACGTTGTAGTTTTTCAGAAACACTGTAGGCTTCAAACACGGCTGGGGCAGTGTGGGGTGGGCTGCAAGCTCATAGCTTTTATTTTTCAGGCTTGGCATCCAATTCGACTAGGACAACGGGGTTCTAGATAAAACTGTATTTAGAAAAAAACGTTGTAGTTTTTCAGAAACACTGTAGGCTTCAAACACGGCTGGGGCAGTGTGGGGTGGGCTGCAAGCTCATAGCTTTTATTTTTCAGGCTTGGCATCCAATTCGACTAGGACAACGGGGTTCTAGATAAAACTGTATTTAGAAAAAAACGTTGTAGTTTTTCAGAAACACTGTAGGCTTCAAACACGGCTGGGGCAGTGTGGGGTGGGCTGCAAGCTCATAGCTTTTATTTTTCAGGCTTGGCATCCAATTCGACTAGGACAACGGGGTTCTAGATAAAACTGTATTTAGAAAAAAACGTTGTAGTTTTTCAGAAACACTGTAGGCTTCAAACACGGCTGGGGCAGTGTGGGGTGGGCTGCAAGCTCATAGCTTTTATTTTTCAGGCTTGGCATCCAATTCGACTAGGACAACGGGGTTCTAGATAAAACTGTATTTAGAAAAAAACGTTGTAGTTTTTCAGAAACACTGTAGGCTTCAAACACGGCTGGGGCAGTGTGGGGTGGGCTGCAAGCTCATAGCTTTTATTTTTCAGGCTTGGCATCCAATTCGACTAGGACAACGGGGTTCTAGATAAAACTGTATTTAGAAAAAAACGTTGTAGTTTTTCAGAAACACTGTAGGCTTCAAACACGGCTGGGGCAGTGTGGGGTGGGCTGCAAGCTCATAGCTTTTATTTTTCAGGCTTGGCATCCAATTCGACTAGGACAACGGGGTTCTAGATAAAACTGTATTTAGAAAAAAACGTTGTAGTTTTTCAGAAACACTGTAGGCTTCAAACACGGCTGGGGCAGTGTGGGGTGGGCTGCAAGCTCATAGCTTTTATTTTTCAGGCTTGGCATCCAATTCGACTAGGACAACGGGGTTCTAGATAAAACTGTATTTAGAAAAAAACGTTGTAGTTTTTCAGAAACACTGTAGGCTTCAAACACGGCTGGGGCAGTGTGGGGTGGGCTGCAAGCTCATAGCTTTTATTTTTCAGGCTTGGCATCCAATTCGACTAGGACAACGGGGTTCTAGATAAAACTGTATTTAGAAAAAAACGTTGTAGTTTTTCAGAAACACTGTAGGCTTCAAACACGGCTGGGGCAGTGTGGGGTGGGCTGCAAGCTCATAGCTTTTATTTTTCAGGCTTGGCATCCAATTCGACTAGGACAACGGGGTTCTAGATAAAACTGTATTTAGAAAAAAACGTTGTAGTTTTTCAGAAACACTGTAGGCTTCAAACACGGCTGGGGCAGTGTGGGGTGGGCTGCAAGCTCATAGCTTTTATTTTTCAGGCTTGGCATCCAATTCGACTAGGACAACGGGGTTCTAGATAAAACTGTATTTAGAAAAAAACGTTGTAGTTTTTCAGAAACACTGTAGGCTTCAAACACGGCTGGGGCAGTGTGGGGTGGGCTGCAAGCTCATAGCTTTTATTTTTCAGGCTTGGCATCCAATTCGACTAGGACAACGGGGTTCTAGATAAAACTGTATTTAGAAAAAAACGTTGTAGTTTTTCAGAAACACTGTAGGCTTCAAACACGGCTGGGGCAGTGTGGGGTGGGCTGCAAGCTCATAGCTTTTATTTTTCAGGCTTGGCATCCAATTCGACTAGGACAACGGGGTTCTAGATAAAACTGTATTTAGAAAAAAACGTTGTAGTTTTTCAGAAACACTGTAGGCTTCAAACACGGCTGGGGCAGTGTGGGGTGGGCTGCAAGCTCATAGCTTTTATTTTTCAGGCTTGGCATCCAATTCGACTAGGACAACGGGGTTCTAGATAAAACTGTATTTAGAAAAAAACGTTGTAGTTTTTCAGAAACACTGTAGGCTTCAAACACGGCTGGGGCAGTGTGGGGTGGGCTGCAAGCTCATAGCTTTTATTTTTCAGGCTTGGCATCCAATTCGACTAGGACAACGGGGTTCTAGATAAAACTGTATTTAGAAAAAAACGTTGTAGTTTTTCAGAAACACTGTAGGCTTCAAACACGGCTGGGGCAGTGTGGGGTGGGCTGCAAGCTCATAGCTTTTATTTTTCAGGCTTGGCATCCAATTCGACTAGGACAACGGGGTTCTAGATAAAACTGTATTTAGAAAAAAACGTTGTAGTTTTTCAGAAACACTGTAGGCTTCAAACACGGCTGGGGCAGTGTGGGGTGGGCTGCAAGCTCATAGCTTTTATTTTTCAGGCTTGGCATCCAATTCGACTAGGACAACGGGGTTCTAGATAAAACTGTATTTAGAAAAAAACGTTGTAGTTTTTCAGAAACACTGTAGGCTTCAAACACGGCTGGGGCAGTGTGGGGTGGGCTGCAAGCTCATAGCTTTTATTTTTCAGGCTTGGCATCCAATTCGACTAGGACAACGGGGTTCTAGATAAAACTGTATTTAGAAAAAAACGTTGTAGTTTTTCAGAAACACTGTAGGCTTCAAACACGGCTGGGGCAGTGTGGGGTGGGCTGCAAGCTCATAGCTTTTATTTTTCAGGCTTGGCATCCAATTCGACTAGGACAACGGGGTTCTAGATAAAACTGTATTTAGAAAAAAACGTTGTAGTTTTTCAGAAACACTGTAGGCTTCAAACACGGCTGGGGCAGTGTGGGGTGGGCTGCAAGCTCATAGCTTTTATTTTTCAGGCTTGGCATCCAATTCGACTAGGACAACGGGGTTCTAGATAAAACTGTATTTAGAAAAAAACGTTGTAGTTTTTCAGAAACACTGTAGGCTTCAAACACGGCTGGGGCAGTGTGGGGTGGGCTGCAAGCTCATAGCTTTTATTTTTCAGGCTTGGCATCCAATTCGACTAGGACAACGGGGTTCTAGATAAAACTGTATTTAGAAAAAAAACGTTGTAGTTTTTCAGAAACACTGTAGGCTTCAAACACGGCTGGGGCAGTGTGGGGTGGGCTGCAAGCTCATAGCTTTTATTTTTCAGGCTTGGCATCCAATTCGACTAGGACAACGGGGTTCTAGATAAAACTGTATTTAGAAAAAAACGTTGTAGTTTTTCAGAAACACTGTAGGCTTCAAACACGGCTGGGGCAGTGTGGGGTGGGCTGCAAGCTCATAGCTTTTATTTTTCAGGCTTGGCATCCAACT